>NW_026970954.1:37500-49562 GCF_963678635.1 Symsagittifera roscoffensis
ACCGTCCGTGGTTGCGAGACATCGCTTTGACGCTCTCACCACAAAAGTTAATGCAACTCATAAAAGTTACACCGTTCACTTTCATTACGCGTGTACGCTTTCAAACAGCGACAGCACTTGCAAGCAACTCACACTCCTTGGTCCGTGTTTCAAGACGGGCTGTAGAGAGCATTGATTGGGATGTTAAGGTCAGACAGGCAAACAAAAGAGATAAAACTTTATCTCATTTAGTCAAGACACAACAAATTTGAAATCCGAAGAAAACAAATAGCTCGCATCTTTAACAATGATCACCAAAAGACTTTAACAACACTACCCGGTGGTCTAGAATCAAGTTCAAGACATTGGGCATGATAACGCTCACTCCAGTTCTCCTTCAACGGTTTCACGTACTTTTCACTCTCTCTTCAGAGTGCTTTTCAACTTTCCCTCACGGTACTTGTTTGCTATCGGTCTCGCTTTATAATTAGCTTTTGGAGAGACATATCTCCAGCTTCGAGTTGCACTTTCAAACAACTCTACTCATAGGAATGCGCCGTCGACAAGTTATAACAAGACTGTTACGGGATTTTTACCCTCTTTGATGCTATTTTCCAATAGACATCCAGTCAAGTCAACAAGCCAGGCAGCAAACCATACCGGACACCGAGGAGTGTTACCACTCCTCTTCCCGATGAGCTTTTCCCTGTTCATTCGCCATTACTAAGGGATTCTCGGTTGATTTCTTTTCCTCCCCTTACTGATATGCTTAAGTTCAGGGGGTTCTCTCGTCCAAATCAGGTTACGATTTAAAGGCACTCAAGCATCCATAAAACTACCGAAGTAGTAATGTGCAGGAGTTTATCACTCTAGCTTAGGCAAACTGAAGATCGAACACTGTTTAAACGCGCTCTCAATGCAATCACATGTATCACACCGGTACTACATCTGAACAGCTCTTTGATCAACAGAATACCCAAGTTTGAGCGACTTGATTTAAGTGTTCTAACCAATCCCGAAGGATCTCGTAGATACACCAGCAAAAGAACGGACCAATCCGAAGACAGATCGCTCTTACCCTCAGATTTCTCCAAAAGTAAGCGTTCAATCGATTTCAAATAACCCTGATTCGGACGCGATCAACAGCCGAAGCTGAGACCGCCTTTTGCGTTAGAGAGGTCAGTAAACAAATCTTGCGATTCTTACTGAATTAACACATATAGCTGTGCTCCTCCTCGTAAAGCGAGCCTAGTGATCCCCCGTTGAAGGTTGTTTTTCGACCATCTAGCACTGGTTTGATTTAGAACAAAGCCAACCGCAGTCGGACTTTGAGCTGTCTCGACCACCCTGTTTTTTAGCATTTGGGCCTTCGCTTTCCTCAGTCTTTCTCTTACAACGGCAAACTGAAGATCGAACACTGTTTAAACGCGCTCTCAATGCAATCACATGTATCACACCGGTACTACATCTGAACAGCTCTTTGATCAACAGAATACCCAAGTTCGAGCGACTTGCTTAAGTGTTCTATCCAGTCCCTAAGGATCTGACAGATACACCAGTAAAAGAACCGGATCAATCCGAAGACTGATCACTCCTACGATCGGATTTCTCCAAAAGTAAGTGTTCACTCGATTAGAACAAAGCCAACCGCAGTCGGACTTTGAGCTGTCTGGACCACCCTGTTCTTAAGCATTTGGGCCTTCGCTTTCCTCAGTCTTTCTCTTACAACGGCAAACTGAAGATCGAACACTGTTTAAACGCGCTCTCAATGCAATCACATGTATCACACCGGTACTACATCTGAACAGCTCTTTGATCAACAGAATACCCAAGTTCGAGCGACTTGCTTAAGTGTTCTATCCAGTCCCTAAGGATCTGACAGATACACCAGTAAAAGAACCGGATCAATCCGAAGACTGATCACTCCTACGATCGGATTTCTCCAAAAGTAAGTGTTCACTCGATTAGAACAAAGCCAACCGCAGTCGGACTTTGAGCTGTCTGGACCACCCTGTTCTTAAGCATTTGGGCCTTCGCTTTCCTCAGTCTTTCTCTTACAACGGCAAACTGAAGATCGAACACTGTTTAAACGCGCTCTCAATGCAATCACATGTATCACACCGGTACTACATCTGAACAGCTCTTTGATCAACAGAATACCCAAGTTCGAGCGACTTGCTTAAGTGTTCTATCCAGTCCCTAAGGATCTGACAGATACACCAGTAAAAGAACCGGATCAATCCGAAGACTGATCACTCCTACGATCGGATTTCTCCAAAAGTAAGTGTTCACTCGATTAGAACAAAGCCAACCGCAGTCGGACTTTGAGCTGTCTGGACCACCCTGTTCGTAAGCATTTGGGCCTTCGCTTTCCTCAGTCTTTCTCTTACAACGGCAAACTGAAGATCGAACACTGTTTAAACGCGCTCTCAATGCAATCACATGTATCACACCGGTACTACATCTGAACAGCTCTTTGATCAACAGAATACCCAAGTTCGAGCGACTTGCTTAAGTGTTCTATCCAGTCCCTAAGGATCTGACAGATACACCAGTAAAAGAACCGGATCAATCCGAAGACTGATCACTCCTACGATCGGATTTCTCCAAAAGTAAGTGTTCACTCGATTAGAACAAAGCCAACCGCAGTCGGACTTTGAGCTGTCTGGACCACCCTGTTCTTAAGCATTTGGGCCTTCGCTTTCCTCAGTCTTTCTCTTACAACGGCAAACTGAAGATCGAACACTGTTTAAACGCGCTCTCAATGCAATCACATGTATCACACCGGTACTACATCTGAACAGCTCTTTGATCAACAGAATACCCAAGTTTGAGTGACCTCCCATCATCAATGGGGGATTGCATTCCTATCTGACATCGGGGTCAACAGCATCAATATACTTGATACTGCCAATTTAAACCATTAAAGGCAATTTTCATGATGCAGATAGAGCAATTCAATCTACGCTTTAGGTCATCAATTGTAGCTTCGCATCCGCCTTCTCAGGCAGACGCTTGAAACCAGGGAACTGAACACACTGTTCCTCTCGTACTAAGTGTTACCCAAGCATAGATCACCCTGTTTTTGAGCGTTTGGGCCCTCGCTTTTCTCAGTCTTACTCTTACGAAGGCAAACTGAAGATCGAACACTGTTTAAACGCTCTCTCAATGCAATCACATGTATCACACCGGTACTACATCTAAACAGCTCTTTGATCAACAGAATACCCAAGTTCGAGCGACCTCCCATCATCAATGGGGGATTGCATTCCTATCTGACATCGGGGTCAACAGCATCAATATACTTGATACTGCCAATTTAAACCATTAAAGGCAATTTTCATGATGCAGATAGAGCAATTCAATCTACGCTTTAGGTCATCAATTGTAGCTTCGCATCCGCCTTCTCAGGCAGACGCTTGAAACCAGGGAACTGAACACACTGTTCCTCTCGTACTAAGTGTGATTACCCAAGCATAGATCACCCTGTTCTTAAGCATTCGGGCCTTCGCTTTCCTCAGTCTTTCTCTAACGAAAGCAAACTGAAAATCGTACACTGTTTAAACGACCAACAAACAAGCTTATCTAGGAGAAGTTACTCCTAAGCTACCATCTAAACAGCTTTTTGATCAACAGAATACCCAAGTTTGAGCGACTTCCTTTTGGCGTCAACAATGACGAGGCATTTGGCTACCTGCTTTTGGCGTCAACAATGACGAGGCATTTGGCTACCTGCTTTTGGCGTCAAAAATGACGAGGCATTTGGCTACCTGCTTTTGGCGTCAAAAATGACGAGGCATTTGGCTACCTGATTTTGGCGTCAACAATGACGAGACATTTGGCTACCTTCTCTCTTGCTATAATGCACCACTGACTCTCACTTGCTATCATCCACACCGAGCAAGCTACTTTGACTGGGAGCCCATCCCCAGTCTCAAGCTATCATGCACCACCGTTTTTCTTGCTAATGCACCACCATCATACTAAGGATCACCAACAAGGATCACCTTGAGTTAACCTAACTTGCATCAGGTCAACTCTCTTTGAATTATCTTTCGGGAATCTAAGGTGATCCATTAAGGACTACCTTGAGCCAATCTAACCTTAGCTAGACCAACTCTTAGATGAACCATGAAGGAACATCATGCTATCATGCACCACCGACTCTTCCTTGCTATTATCAACCACCGAGCAAGCTACTTTAACTGGGAGCCAATCCCCAGTCTCATGCACCACCGTCTCTCTTACTCACATGCACCACCGACTCTTCCTTGCTATTATCAACCACCGAGCAAGCTACTTTAACTGGGAGCCAATCCCCAGTCTCATGCACCACCGTCTCTCTTACTCTCATGCACCACCGACTCTTTCTTGCTATCATCAACCACCGAGCAAGCTACTTTGACTGGGAGCCAATCCCCAGTCTCATGCACCACCGTCTCTCTTACACTCATGCACCACCGACTCTTTCTTGATTATGCACCACCACCTTTCAGCAAAATCTCCAAAAAGATCTACTGCGTACCGGGTCATATTTAATGAGCTGACCGGCTCTTCGCTCAAACAGTGGCATTAGTCACTGATCCTTCCGCAGGTTCCCCTACGGAAACCTTGTTACGACTTTTACTTCCTCTAGACAATTAAGCTCGATCCGCTTCCACCTATTGCCAGGACCGAAGTCTCAGCGACGGGCTTCCGCAATTCTTGCTTAAACATCCAATCAGTAGTAGCGACGGGCGGTGTGTACAAAGGGCAGGGACGTAATCCCCAGTAGTTGTTGACTACCGAGTACTAGGAATTCCTGGTTCACGAATGCAAGTTACAACATTCGATCCCCTTCACGCTCATGAATTTTAGGTGATTACCCGGACCATATAGGCCAAGGTTATCCCTCAATTTAAATTCACCAGTGTAGCGCGCGTGCAGTCCAGGACATCTAAGGGCATCACAGACCTGTTATAGCCTCACTTCACTTGTGCTATTTAATTGCACATAGTACCTCTAAGAAGTAACCAATACTCTAACGAGAATGGCACTATTTAGATGATCAAGATCTCGTTCGTTATCGGAATTAACCAGACAGATCACTCCACTAACTAAGAACGGCCATGCACCACCGCCCATATAATCATGAAAGATCATCAATCTGTCAATCCTTAAGATGTCTGGACCTGGTGAGATTTCCCGTGTTGAGTCAAATTAAGCCGCAGGCTCCACTCCTGGTGGTGCCCTTCCGTCAATTCCTTTAAGTTTCGATTTTGCAACCATACTTCCCCCGGAACCAATAAACTTTGGTTTCCCGGTTAATTTCTTGCCAAGTCAGAAGAGACTTTGACAAATCGTAAGTTGGTATAGTTTATGGTTAGAATTACGAGGGTATCTAATCCTCTTCAATACTCTAACTTTCGTTCTTGATTAATGAAAACATTCTTGGCAAATGCTTTCGCAGTAGTTTGTCTTGCCACGATCCAAGAATTTCACCTCTAACGTAGCAATACAAATGCCCCCGGCTGTTCCTTTCAATCATTACCGCACTTTAGCCACCGGCATCAGTAAAACGCGGGTCATTCTCCATTATTCCATGCTTGATTATTCAATCCCAAAGGATGCTTTGAACACTCTAATTTTCTCAAAGTGAAAACACCGTTTCCACACCTCGTCACATTTAAGTGCAAGGTATTTCTTCGATGCGAAGGATGAGCGTAACGAGTGGAAAGCGTTAACTAACCACCATGTTACCGTTATACTCAAACAGATCCAACTATGAGCTTTTTAAACGCAGCAACTTTTGCATACGCTTGTAGAGGCTGGTATTACCGCGGCTGCTGGCACCAGACTTGCCCTCTACTCGATCATCAAAGGAGCTTTTGCATCCTTTCCATTCTGATTACAAACCATTAAGGCTCATATCATTATTTCTCGTCACTACCTCCTCGTGCGGAGAGTGGGTAATTTGCGTGCCTGCTGCCTTCCTTGGATGTGGTAGCCGTTTCTAAGGCTCCCTCTCCGGAATCGAACCCTGATTCCCCGTTAGCCGTCACAACCATGGTAGTCCGTTACACTACCATCATAGGTTGATAGCTCAGAAATTCGGAAGCTGCGTCCCCCGGCCTAAGCCATCTGGGATCTTTCAGTTACTTTGGATTCATCCGGTATGCGCCCGTACTTAGCAGGTCGCTCGGTGAATTCTTGTAAAAGTTCGCGACCGGAGTCACGCAATCTGCATGCATTAGCTGCAGGGTTACCGCAGTTATTCATCTGACAGGTAACTCAACTTTTAGATAGTAACTGATTTAATGAGCCATTCGCGGTTTCACTTTTGCAAGTTTCACTTACACATGCATGGCTTAGTCTTTCAGACAAGCATATGGCAACTGACAGGATCAATCAGTTTAAAGTACTTCGGAAGCTAGCTTTTTCAAACCGAACCCTGATTTGCAAGCTGCTACCTTTCCAGAAAGGCACACTAAGGTCAACCTTTCCCACGCACAAACTACTACTATCAGCATTTTAAACCTTCACGAGCTAAAGAAGTCTTGGACTCTAGAGGACTTAGGAAAGGCCGTCCTCTGACTAACTCAGTTAAACAGCATAGTTGTGCACCATTGGTACTGATACGGTAAACCATATCCAACTACACCTATAAGTAAGTCTTTCCTGGGGCACCAAGTCCAGGCTTATGCAAGCGCCACCAAGCACGTTTCTTTGAGACCAAGACGACTTCATCTCGACAGCTCACTTAGTTAAACAGCACGGTTGTTGCACCTCTGGTGCTGATACGGCTAACCATATCCAACCATACCTATAAGCAAGCTACTTTGACTGGGGCACCAAGTTCAGTCTCATGCAAGAGCCATCAAGCATGATTAGAACCTTCACGAGCTAAAGCAATCTTGGACTCTAGAGGACTTAGGAAACGCCGTCCTCTGACTAACTCAGTTAAACAGCATAGTTGTGCACCATTGGTACTGATACGGTAAACCATATCCAACTACACCTATAAGTAAGTCTTTCCTGGGGCACCAAGTCCAGGCTTATGCAAGCGCCACCAAGCACGTTTCTTTGAGACCAAGACGACTTCAACTCGACAGCTCACTTAGTTAAACAGCACGGTTGTTGCACCTCTGGTGCTGATACGGCTAACCATATCCAACCATACCTATAAGCAAGCTACTTTGACTGGGGCACCAAGTCCAGTCTCATGCAAGAGCCACCAAGCATGATTTGGTTTACACCGGTTCATAGTTATGCGCAGTACTTAGAAGCACCTTAGCTAAAGCCAATCCTTCTTTTCACAAACAGCTCAACGACTGATTGCTTCACTTTCAAGCTTTTCTTAGCCTTCTCGAGAAGAGACTTTGCTCAACTACACAAAGCCTTTAAGGCAGTTTTGGTTCTGCTTTCTAGTTATAAACTATCTGACCTTCGTTCTTTTCGAACCTTGGATGGTTCTCCTTACTGAGGCGAAATCGAGCGATGATACTTTACCAGTGGTCAAGTCTCATCAAATTACGCCTTTCTGATACGCTTTTGAGGTTAGGAAGTAAAAAAAAAATTTTCAAAAATTTTGAAATTTTTCAAAATTTTTTTGAAAATTCTCGCTACTACCCTCCCCCTATAATACACAGAAATCTCCTAAATGAGTATTTCTGGGGAAAAATTTTTTTTTTTCAAATGCTCACCATTTGCTCAATTTTTGCTCAAAATAACTTTTGAAAACACGCCCGGAAAGCCCTGCCCATGTACTTTCCAACGCTTTTTACCCGAAGTGAATCGCACAATTTTTTGTTGACCAAAAATGCAAGAGACTGAAGTGAAATTTTTTTTTTTTTTTGAAAAAATAGCAAAAGTCAATTTTTAACTCGAGCTGGAACCTAAACTAATTTTAGTAAAAAAAATTGTAATATACCATTAGAAAGCTATGCTCAAGGGCTTTCCAGCGGTTATAATTATATTAAAATTGAACAATTTTTTGTTGCCCGAAATTTCATTCTTCTAAACTTCGTCACTTTTTGAGCTCAAAATTGCAGTTCAGCC
Organism: Symsagittifera roscoffensis; assembly: GCF_963678635.1. Lineage (NCBI taxonomy): Eukaryota > Metazoa > Xenacoelomorpha > Acoela > Convolutidae > Symsagittifera > Symsagittifera roscoffensis. Next base: position 45,517 of record NW_026970954.1, read on the forward strand.
AAAGCGCTATAACTTTTACACCACTGGTCCGATTGGACTGAGCTTTCTACACCAACTAGCCCTCACACAGAGCTCTCTACGCTAAAATTGAAAGTTAGCTGTGCGAGCACTCCTTCATGCCTAAACAGCTGTTTTTCTGCAATTTCGAGCTGAAAAATCGAATTACAGAGTTTACGGCTCGGGTCATAACTTTTGAACCACTGGTCGCACAGCTCCCATCTTTTTCATGCAGCTGACCATCAAGCATATCTAACTTCGCTAAAATTAAAAGTGAGCTGTGCGAGCACTCTTTCAAGCTCAAACAAGCGTTTTAGAGCCCTGAGACCCCCATTTTTCAGCTCAAAATAGGGGTCTTCCGCTTCGATCAGTCGCTCCTGCAGCTCAACCAAGGGTCGCGCAAGCTCATCTAAGGTGGTTCTAAGACCTATTTTTCACGAGGAAGCGAATGGGCTTATCCCGGAAGCTCTACGAGCAAGCTTTGTTAACTTTCAAGCCAACTGAAGCAACTTCGTCAGTTTTGGACCTCATTTTGAGCTTGTTTACGGCTCGGGTCATAACTTTTGAACCACTGGTCGCACAGCTCCCATCTTTTTCATGCAGCTGACCATCAAGCATATCTAACTTCGCTAAAATTGAAAGTGAGCTGTGCGAGCACTCCTTCAAGCTCAAACAAGCGTTTTAGAGCCCTGAGACCCCCATTTTTCAGCTCAAAATAGGGGTCTTCCGCTTCGATCAGTCGCTCCTGCAGCTCAACCAAGGGTCGCGCAAGCTCATCTAAGGTGGTTCTAAGACCTATTTTTCACGAGGAAGCGAATGGGCCTATCCCGGAAGCTCTACGAGCAAGCTTTGTTAACTTTCAAGCCAACTGAAGCAACTTCGTCAGTTTTGGACCTCATTTTGAGCTTGTTTACGGCTCGGGTCATAACTTTTGAACCACTGGTCGCACAGCTCCCATCTTTTTCATGCAGCTGACCATCAAGCATATCTAACTTCGCTAAAATTGAAAGTGAGCTGTGCGAGCACTCCTTCAAGCTCAAACAAGCGTTTTAGAGCCCTGAGACCCCCATTTTTCAGCTCAAAATAGGGGTCTTCCGCTTCGATCAGTCGCTCCTGCAGCTCAACCAAGGGTCGCGCAAGCTCATCTAAGGTGGTTCTAAGACCTATTTTTCACGAGGAAGCGAATGGGCCTATCCCGGAAGCTCTACGAGCAAGCTTTGTTAACTTTCAAGCCAACTGAAGCAACTTCGTCAGTTTTGGACCTCATTTTGAGCTTGTTTACGGCTCGGGTCATAACTTTTGAACCACTGGTCGCACAGCTCCCATCTTTTTCATGCAGCTGACCATAAAGCATATCTAACTTCGCTAAAATTGAAAGTGAGCTGTGCGAGCACTCCTTCAAGCTCAAACAAGCGTTTTAGAGCCCTGAGACCCCCATTTTTCAGCTCAAAATAGGGGTCTTCCGCTTCGATCAGTCGCTCCTGCAGCTCAACCAAGGGTCGCGCAAGCTCATCTAAGGTGGTTCTAAGACCTATTTTTCACGAGGAAGCGAATGGGCCTATCCCGGAAGCTCTACGAGCAAGCTTTGTTAACTTTCAAGCCAACTGAAGCAACTTCGTCAGTTTTGGACCTCATTTTGAGCTTGTTTACGGCTCGGGTCATAACTTTTGAACCACTGGTCGCACAGCTCCCATCTTTTTCATGCAGCTGACCATCAAGCATATCTAACTTCGCTAAAATTGAAAGTGAGCTGTGCGAGCACTCCTTCAAGCTCAAACAAGCGTTTTAGAGCCCTGAGACCCCCATTTTTCAGCTCAAAATAGGGGTCTTCCGCTTCGATCAGTCGCTCCTGCAGCTCAACCAAGGGTCGCGCAAGCTCATCTAAGGTGGTTCTAAGACCTATTTTTCACGAGGAAGCGAATGGGCTTATCCCGGAAGCTCTACGAGCAAGCTTTGTTAACTTTCAAGCCAACTGAAGCAACTTCGTCAGTTTTGGACCTCATTTTGAGCTTGTTTACGGCTCGGGTCATAACTTTTGAACCACTGGTCGCACAGCTCCCATCTTTTTCATGCAGCTGACCATCAAGCATATCTAACTTCGCTAAAATTGAAAGTGAGCTGTGCGAGCACTCCTTCAAGCTCAAACAAGCGTTTTAGAGCCCTGAGACCCCCATTTTTCAGCTCAAAATAGGGGTCTTCCGCTTCGATCAGTCGCTCCTGCAGCTCAACCAAGGGTCGCGCAAGCTCATCTAAGGTGGTTCTAAGACCTATTTTTCACGAGGAAGCGAATGGGCTTATCCCGGAAGCTCTACGAGCAAGCTTTGTTAACTTTCAAGCCAACTGAAGCAACTTCGTCAGTTTTGGACCTCATTTTGAGCTTGTTTACGGTTCGGGTCATAACTTTTGAACCACTGGTCGCACAGCTCCCATCTTTTTCATGCAGCTGACCATCAAGCATATCTAACTTCGCTAAAATTGAAAGTGAGCTGTGCGAGCACTCCTTCAAGCTCAAACAAGCGTTTTAGAGCCCTGAGACCCCCATTTTTCAGCTCAAAATAGGGGTCTTCCGCTTCGATCAGTCGCTCCTGCAGCTCAACCAAGGGTCGCGCAAGCTCATCTAAGGTGGTTCTAAGACCTATTTTTCACGAGGAAGCGAATGGGCCTATCCCGGAAGCTCTACGAGCAAGCTTTGTTAACTTTCAAGCCAACTGAAGCAACTTCGTCAGTTTTGGACCTCATTTTGAGCTTGTTTACGGCTCGGGTCATAACTTTTGAACCACTGGTCGCACAGCTCCCATCTTTTTCATGCAGCTGACCATAAAGCATATCTAACTTCGCTAAAATTGAAAGTGAGCTGTGCGAGCACTCCTTCAAGCACAAACAAGCGTTTTAGAGCCCTGAGACCCCCATTTTTCAGCTCAAAATAGGGGTCTTCCGCTTCGATCAGTCGCTCCTGCAGCTCAACCAAGGGTCGCGCAAGCTCATCTAAGGTGGTTCTAAGACCTATTTTTCACGAGGAAGCGAATGGGCCTATCCCGGAAGCTCTACGAGCAAGCTTTGTTAACTTTCAAGCCAACTGAAGCAACTTCGTCAGTTTTGGACCTCATTTTGAGCTTGTTTACGGCTCGGGTCATAACTTTTGAACCACTGGTCGCACAGCTCCCATCTTTTTCATGCAGCTGACCATAAAGCATATCTAACTTCGCTAAAATTGAAAGTGAGCTGTGCGAGCACTCCTTCAAGCTCAAACAAGCGTTTTAGAGCCCTGAGACCCCCATTTTTCAGCTCAAAATAGGGGTCTTCCGCTTCGATCAGTCGCTCCTGCAGCTCAACCAAGGGTCGCGCAAGCTCATCTAAGGTGGTTCTAAGACCTATTTTTCACGAGGAAGCGAATGGGCCTATCCCGGAAGCTCTACGAGCAAGCTTTGTTAACTTTCAAGCCAACTGAAGCAACTTCGTCAGTTTTGGACCTCATTTTGAGCTTGTTTACGGCTCGGGTCATAACTTTTGAACCACTGGTCGCACAGCTCCCATCTTTTTCATGCAGCTGACCATCAAGCATATCTAACTTCGCTAAAATTGAAAGTGAGCTGTGCGAGCACTCCTTCAAGCTCAAACAAGCGTTTTAGAGCCCTGAGACCCCCATTTTTCAGCTCAAAATAGGGGTCTTCCGCTTCGATCAGTCGCTCCTGCAGCTCAACCAAGGGTCGCGCAAGCTCATCTAAGGTGGTTCTAAGACCTATTTTTCACGAGGAAGCGAATGGGCTTATCCCGGAAGCTCTACGAGCAAGCTTTGTTAACTTTCAAGCCAACTGAAGCAACTTCGTCAGTTTTGGACCTCATTTTGAGCTTGTTTACGGCTCGGGTCATAACTTTTGAACCACTGGTCGCACAGCTCCCATCTTTTTCATGCAGCTGACCATAAAGCATATCTAACTTCGCTAAAATTGAAAGTGAGCTGTGCGAGCACTCCTTCAAGCTCAAACAAGCGTTTTAGAGCCCTGAGACCCCCATTTTTCAGCTCAAAATAGGGGTCTTCCGTTTCGATC
>NW_026970955.1:0-82000 GCF_963678635.1 Symsagittifera roscoffensis
CTTTCGACGTTTCACATGGCGCAGCCAGCAGTTTCTACCTCCGAGGATCGAACTTACCTGTTGGGCGTATCCGTATTTTGGCATAAACCAACTGCGGACCCACCACATAGCTGGGACTCGTGGATAGGTCAATTCAACTTGGCAATTACTCTAAGAGAGAGATGCGATCCACGAGAGTTATTAAAACCGCCGGGTGTCGTACACGACGATCCTGCTCCAAAGCCAGAAGTTGTAGGGGCGGATGAAGATGCTGTAGCAATCGCAAGTCGCATTGCACGTAATGACGCAGCAGTCCGGAAAGTCACAGAAATGAATGAAGAGCGCCGGGCGAAAGGTCCCCGAGTTGCACCAGGAGTGTATTATTTCGAGGTTGAACAACGTGTTAAATCTCGCTTATTTTTCTCGCTCGGCTCAGAAGGGAGGAAAAGATTCCTCCAAAGTTATCCTCATGCAGATCTGAGTGAATTAACGTTTCGGGAATTCCATGAATTCTGTGTTCTCCTATTCAAAAAGGAGAAAAATTTCATCATTGAACGTATGCAAATCTACAACGCGGTACATTCAGACCGAGAAAGTTTGGAAGCATTCTATTTACGATTGACGGGACAAGCCGCCCTGTGTGGATGGACAATTGATCAAGAAAAGGAAGTCGTTAGAGATATCTTCATTGCCAAAATGAGATATAAGGATATTCAGAGAGAATTATGCATTCATCCAGGTGCCACTCCGGAGGATTCTCTGAAATCAGCTTTACTGCAAGAAAAGGGAGCACAGACGGCAACCGACTTGCAAAGGCAACTCGGGAGTTCGTCGTCGTCGGGCAATTATTCCCAGGCAGGTGCTACTATGGGTCAGAATTCCCGGATAAAACAGGAACCCACCTTCTCTGTCCAGGGTAAGAAACTTTCAGACAGGATTAATCGGGCCCAGAATGGTAAGAAGAAGGAGATCAACGAGAAATCGAAGTCATGTTATTTCTGTGGTAACAGATTCTCACCAAACCACAAGCAGAGTTGTCCAGCCAGAAATGTTACTTGCAGGAATTGTAACAAAAAGGGTCACTTTGCCAAATGCTGTAATTCTAAGAATGTAGCGAACGTGGAAGCTGAGTCAGATGAGACAGTGGAAGAAACATGTAATTTCATCACGTCCGATAGTGAGTCGGAATTCACTGTTTTATCTGTAGCAGCTGTGAAACCAAGTCTCCCAATTAAATCAGTGAAAAAGTTGGAGGTGGTAAATGCAGCCACGGGCAAGTTACGTTCCATCCAGATTACACTACGTTGTGGTAAGACGTTTTTCAAGGCAACATTGGATACTGGGAGTCCAGCCTCCTTCGTGAATAAAAAGACAGCAGACTATATTATAAAAACGGTTCCTTCAGCCAAGTTCTTCACGGTTCAAGAAAGTCCAATTGATACAGTTTACGTTGACTATAATCGGAAGAAAATTGAATTGATGGGTACGTTGATTGTGGATGTATCATCTTTGGGATGGCATATCAAGTCTGCAAAATTCCTCATATCAGAAAATTGAACACGTTGTTTACTGGGTTTGGATTTGCAACCACAATTGGGAGTAAGAACAACGCAAGTCAGGCCAGATCGTCCTTTGGTGGGAGAAGTTTCCCAATCAAACCCGAATTTAACATCGGATTCATGGAAATCTCACTTTCACCAGAAGTTCCATCGGGTGTTCAATAGAATTGGCAAAGCTAAAAACCACAAAGTATTCTCTACGTTCAAGTCTCCACTTGTCCCAATTCAAGAAAAGGGAAGGAGAGTGCCGGTACATATTCAAGATAAAGTTGGTCAGGAAATTCAAAAACTCTTTCATGAAGGGCACGTGGTTAAATTGAATAAATGTACCAGTGAATATTTCATCTCTCCGATAGTAATTACGGCGAAGAAAGATGGTTCTGTGAAATTAGCTATGGATGCTAAACCTATGAATGAACAAATTCATAAGAATCATTACCAAATGCCAAATTTGTTAGAACTATTGGACTCAGCCGCCCAGATAATTACGTCGGATATTTCAGGAGATGTTTGGTTTACGTCCTTAGATTTAAAATATGCCTTCAGCCAGATTCCGCTCAGTGAGGAAATTAGCCGACATTGCAATTTTAATATCGTCTGCGGAGAACAAACTGGTACGTATCGGTTCAAGACGGGGTTTTATGGTCTTACGGACATGCCAAAGGAATTCCAAAAAGCGATGGACAATACTCTCCAGGGTCTGTCAGGAGTATTTTGTTTCCTTGATGATATTCTGATTGTTTCTAAGGGCTCAGTCGAGGATCATAATATTCTTGTAGACAAGGTGATAAGTCGTCTGTATAAAGAAGGTTTTGCTCTGAAACTTTCGAAATGCGAGTTTTCCTTAAATCAATTATCTTGGTTAGGATTCGATATTGATTCAGAAGGATACAGACCGAAACGTTCTAAGATAGAGGCAGTACTCGCTCTGGAACCACCAAGGACACTCAAACAACTCCGTTCATTCATGGGCATACTCAACCATCTACAACGGTTTTTACCGAATCTTCAGGTCCATTCCGACCAATTACACCCGTCACTGACGGCAGGTAATAAAAGCAAATTTGTGTGGGGGGAATGTCAGCAAATGGCGTTTCGCAACATCTTGCAGCTGATCGCGAACATAACAAAAATGTATCACTATGACCAAAGTCGGAACTCGCGGGTGAAATGTGACGCTAGTCATAGTGGTCTGGGTGCAGCATTAGAACAGGAGATAGAGGAGGATGTTTGGGTGCCAATTGCTTTTGCATCACGTTTTCTAAACGATCAGGAGAAGAAATATAGTACCAATGAATTAGAACTCCTAGCAATTGTATGGTCGTGTGAGCATTTCCGAACATATTTGTTAGGGAATCATTTCGTGATTCTAACTGATCATAAAGCAATCATATCTGCATTAAAGACGAACCGTGGAAACAAAACGTATCAGTCACGTTTAACTAGATGGGCTGATAGGTTATTACCTTTCGACTTCGATATTTTCCATATCTCCGGCTGTAAGCTAGGAATCGTGGATTACTTATCTCGTTTCCCAACATTTGAAGCTCCACGACCGAGTAGTTTTGACGAACAATATGTTGTCAAATGCATTAGTCGATTCTTTGATGCATGTGAATTCTTGGATGGTTGGGCCAAGCATCATACTTAATCTGAGGAGTTATCCAATACCGTGGAGATAAGTCAGGATTATGTCGTACCTGATCAAATTAACCTAGTTGAGTTATTGGGAAATTGTCAATCTCGGATCAATTGTCCCGATATCAATAGTTCACTTGTTGCAACGAACAAGTTTGGAAATATACCGGTAGAGGGCGTATGATTTCAAGACATTCAATCTACATCGGAAAGTTTCTATCCGCTAGAGGGCGACAAAATGTTCGCCATTAGTCAAAATAACTTCTCTAATCCATCGATTTCTTCTCCGCTAGAGGGCGTCCAAAGTGTTGGCTCATATTCTAGCCAATCAGCGTCAAGTATTAACATGCCGAATTTTGCCACTTTCTCAGCATGGATCACAATTTATCTGCCATTACTAATTTCATTGTGGATTATTACTTTGGCAGTGAGCGGTTGTCATCTGTTGGCATTAATAATCAATTTTTTTGTCTTGATTTCAACATATCGGATTGGTTGGAGTGAAATTATTTTGAGTGTTTTTCACTTTCAGACTGCAATGAATCCCAACACAAGTACCAACAACACAAACGACAGTTTCGAGCAGTTGTTAAATCAGTATCTGCCGGTTACTCAACATTGGTTCTCCTCAGATAGAGCCAGGCCGCGGTTTCGCGCGGGGGCTGTTCGACCCAGAAGATCTACAACAGTTCAACGAGGAGTAGAACTGAGGAGTCAATACGCCCGTATTGTAGCGAATTTCAGGTCCAAACGGGGCAGGATACCAAAACAACAATCTCAGTCAGTCAACAGTCTCGAGATCTTAAAGTCACCAGTGGTCGCTGCGGACCAGAAATCGTTAACTGGACTGGTGGGAATTCTGGACTCAGATGTATTATCGGAGCTCACGGATGAAGATGCCAGTTTAAGCCTCATGAAAGGAGCAATTATCAACCGGGATTACGAAGGATTTTGCCGTATCGACTCCTATATTAAATCATTTTGGCATTGTGCAGCGGTAGTTGATGGCTGTGTTGTGGTGGATAATAGGATCGCTATTCCCATGTGTCTACGCAAACCTTTGTTATCTCGACTCCATAGATCGCATGCGGGTTAGTTAGCAATGGTTGACGCAGCACAATACATCTGGTGGCCCCGAATGCATCGGGACATTATACAACTGTGCAAAGATTGTCCTCAGTGCACAAAGTTTGGTAAGAATTTGAAAGCGAACGTATCATTTAATTCATCCAAGCCGTTACCTCTTTTATCGGGTCCTAATGAAGAGCTGCAACTTGATTACGCAGGCCCTCTACTTGACTCATTTGGTAATAGTATTTATATCTTGGTCGCAATCGACCGTTATTCAAAATATCCGTCGGCTATGATTACGCGTTCCACGGGAGGACGGAAGATCATTAAGTTTCTCAAGTCATACATTCAACAGCACAGTATCCCCAGATCCATTAAAACAGACCAGTACTCCAGTTTTAAAAATAAATTAGTGCAAAATTTTTGTCTAGAGAAAAATATTGTACAATATTTTTGTCCGGTGGGGGACCATCGTGGCTGTGGTTTAGTCGAACGGTCGATACAAACAATTAAGCGTCGTTTGGGCGCCTCTCGGTTAAGTTCGGATTTCTCTAATGTTCAGGATACCCTTAGGAATATTATTGAAGATATCCGGGTTACAAAAAATTCAGTTACCGGGGTCTCCCCGTTTGAACTTCATTTTGGTCGTCCTCCGAATACGGAGCTATCTATAGCGGCTGATCGGTTAACGTCGGTAATTCATTTAGACAACCAACGTTTGGAACGGGACTTGCTCACACCAGAGCAGCGACGGGAGCAGTGCGATAGTCGCCCCAGAATCAAAGTCGTCAAGAAAGGACAATCAAGCCCGACGGTGTCTCCACATTTTGGTGGAACCACAGATTCAGTAGCGGATACACCCCACTACCGTGCACTGGAGAGCTTGGCACAATCCGCAAACCAGTGGTTGTCATTGAAAAAGTCTCTAACACATCAGGAGGGGGTCAAAGCCCTGAAGACCCTGACGGAGAGAAATCAAATCCTCGCAGCCACTCTTCGTTCGAACTTGTCTGCTGGTACCCTCAGATTCCGGAACCAAATGCCAACGGAACAAATTCGCCCTTCGTTGCCAAAACGTAATTTGGACTATTTAGTATTGAACGAACCAAATAAGGTCGAAATTTTTCGGAAATTTCTAAATAGGAAGTCTGGCAGAGAACTTTTCAAACCTTATAAGGGCAAAATCGTGCGGATCACTGATTCCACATATATTTCTGATAAAGGGAAAGTTATTAGAAGGAATCACTTGGCAGTGCGTCTTAAATCAACCCCTCTAAGTTTTTCAGGAAAACAATTAACTCCTGTGAAGAAAGGGAAGAAACGCCCAAACGTGCCATCTTCAACATCATCATCGGAAGACAATAGGCCTCTCAAACAATCGGGTTCCAGGCAACGTATTTCAGCGAAAACAGTGTACGTGCCTGCTCATTCGAAATTCCCCTCTATGCCAGTTTCACATACTCCACCCCGCAGTCAAATGGTGGCGTCAAAATTAAGGGAAGATGCAACTTCGGAGGCTCCGGGTATACAGAACATCCCGTATCCACAGCATTCTACTCCGGTGGTAGACTTGACAGTCTCTTCCTCTACGTCGGGTAATCCAGGAACAGAGGCTCCTATTAGCGTCAAACCAAGGTGTATTAACGTCAAACCGAAATCTACAGTTATTGTCTCTTCCTCTAAGTCTGGCAATTCAGGAGCGGAAATTCCTATTAGCATCAAGTCAAAGGCGCCAATTCCAATAATGACCCCAGTAGGCTCAGATCTTATTCCCATTTCTTCAGACGAAGAATCGTCAATCTCGAAGTCACAAGTAGGAACTTCATCAAAATTGGTGGCATCGGGCTCTAACACCCAAGATAGTCACGGCATACTTTCGGAACAGGATGGGAATATGTCTTCTTCGTCAAATTCGTCACGATCTTCTTCTCGACGGAAAAAGCAAACTACATTCTACGGTAGCCCTATTAGACACTCAGTTAATGTCATTCAGTCTCAGTCAACAACTACGCCTCCGTCAACTCCTGCCTCTCCGGATAAGAAAGTCCGTTTTGCCGAGTCCGGTTCTGATCGTACTAATCAAGTAAGCCAGTCTCGGGCTGATATACCCGAGGATTCCCCAAAACATAGGAAATTTATTCGTTTCCCCAAAACGAGTACTTCCGACTTTCCTTCGCGTCGGTCAGATAGATAAAACTTTTGTATTTATCGAATTCGGCATTTGGTCCAGAACTTATACAAACTGTTGTACCCTGTATTTGTTAAAACTTTAAACTTTATACCAAGTTTCTATTTGTAAAACTTCATGTCGGTCAGATAAATGAAACTTTTGCATTTATCGAATTCAGCATTTGGTCCAGAAATCATACAAACTATCGTACCTTGTCTAATTAAAACTTTCGCATTTATCAATTCAGCATTTGGTCCAGAAATTATACAAATTTTTGTATCTTGTTCTCGCCATAATCTTTAAATTCATATCAAACCTTCATCTATGATAGTCATTTTCCATAAATCTCTTTGCCTACCTTCACGGTTTCATATGTAAAAGCGCATTTATTAATTTTGTACTTAAGAGTAAAGAAATTCAAACACGGTTTGAATTCTTTTCCCGAGAGGGGGAAATGTGGTGCGTCGTTGTTTAGTCTTAAACATGACGTCATCAGTGTGCTAGCTATTTCGTGCTAAACTCCCTTATCGGTCAAGGTCGTTACCGACCTGCCAATCCACTTGAACCTTAACAGCATGCGCTCTATTCACTCTCTGTCAACTTATGAAAGATTTAAGTTGTATTTACTTCTATTGTCATGACATTATTTAAATACTAATCTATCTATATTATCTATATGATAACATAACAAGGAGAATTAATTCTTGTTTTAAACTGTCTTTCGACGTTTCATATATATATATATATATATATATATATATATATATATATATATATATTGTTCGTATGAGCTCAATAAATTCTGTTTTTTGCACCTACAAAACTTTGTTTTTGCTTCATTCAAAATTTTTCTTTAGTCTTTGCTTAATGTTTCGGTTTTCTATATTTTATCCTTTTTATTTTTTTTTCTTTCATTTTATCGTTTCATTGACCCATTCTTATGTCCAATTAATTCATAGGAATTTTTTTTGGGATGATATAAAGATAGAAAAACTTTTTTGTCGGAGTTACAAAGCGATATAATTGTTGTGACAATATTCAATTTTCTGGCTGTTATAAGAAAAATTGTCTCCTAAATTGGTTAGAAGTTTTTGATTATCCTTAAATTTCTCTCAATGTAAACTATTTTTAAACTTATTTGCCCAGTGCGTGTTGCTAGGCGCTACTAATTTTTGTTAAATCAATATTTTTTAAAACCAAATCGACTTGTTGTGATTTTCAAAAAAAAACTAAATAAATTTTGGCTTATTACAGAAAAAACCTGAAAAAATATCATCTGTAAAATGAACAATTGGGAAATTGTTTTTATTGGAAATTTTACCAAATGTTTGAAACACAAGCTTATGGTTTGAAACACAAGCATTTGAAAAACAACTTATGATTAGAATTTTCTAGACTAGTCTGTATTGAACTCCAAAACCGTCCTTTAGTGGTGAGATGTGTCTGTAAACCTTCCAAGGGAGGTTTGAGTTCGAGCCACTCGTAAAACTATGTCAGAGCTGAAAATAAAGATCTTTTACATAGTTCGCCATTCCAAGACATTAAAAAGTGAACTTAAGTATTCAAGTTAAGTTTTTATTGCGGGCTCGTATAATAGAACAGACTTATATAGGAGCATTTTTACAGCAAAAAAATGTTGGCAAAATGACATATTTTTCGAATAAAATTTCCTTGCAGTTTTTTTTGCAAATACTTGCAAATTAAGAATCTGACTCACAGTCTTCTGATTAAAAACAGCTGCAGTAAATTGCATTTATTTCCTGTTCTGATTTTTTGGTGGTGTCAAATTGAATCAATTTGACATTTTCGGCACTTTGTCGCAAAGGGGAAAGGTGAAATATACAACTTTGACTCTAATAAAAGCAAATTATTGGCAATAAATCATCAATTTAAGATCGATTTTCGGTCAAGCTTTTCGGTGGTGTTACAATCTTTTCTGACAAATCATATGCGTGGTTAAATGCGTATATAATAAGTCCCAAAAGAAAAGAAATTTATTTGCTTGAACCAAAACTGATATAGCAATTCAAGTTAGATTTTGTTGTAGGAATCGATGCCGCGATCTTTGTTGAACATCTTTTTGAGCTCCCTGTGTTTTTGATGCGTCTTGAAAGAGTTCAAGTTCCGTTGGGGCAAAATGTTTTCGGCCCAATTTTGTTGTTGGACTCCCCGAAATGTAACTGGAAACCTGATGTTCGAATTGTATTTGGGACTCGTGCCATGTTCAGAAGCAGGATTGTTGTAGTTCTCTAACATAGGCGCTCCTCTCTTGTGAAACTGACTAAAAATGAAACAAAGGGTTTCAACAGTGATTGATGTCTTTGGCACACTTCGGAGAAGTGACAATTGTCTCCGCCTCTCAAAGGATGGATGCTCACCAGGGCAGGTCAAAAACTAATTGGACAACTGAAAATTGAATTGCAATTAATTTTACAATTAATTGCAGGCACGAATCATCACGCTTTGTTAACAACTTTTTACGCGAGTTCACTCTCCCAGTGTTTTTTGTGGATTTTCCGAAATAACTGCCTCTCCAAGAGATGAAAAGGGGATGCGGACTTTGCCGAAGATGAGAATATGCATATTCTGCAGTACTGAAAATCTTTTAAGCAAAAATGCTGTCTGATGAAGTAAAATTTTTATTTTCAGAGATATGTGCGGGTATTTCTTATAAAAGCGTTTGAGGAATCGATGCCGCGATCTCAATTAATTATAATCGGTCAGGAAAATAATCAATTAGTTGCACAAAAAGTTTCGATTAATTGCAAATAATTGCACTGACAATAAATTTTGACCTGCCATGATGCTCACCGTTTCCCAGTCCGAAAAAAAAACAGAAAAACCATGTTTGTTCGGCTCTTTTCTACCATGTTTTCCATCCTCGCATTTGACTTGCAGCTTGGAAAAAAATGTTTGGCGTTGTCTTAATTCAGTGAGAGCTTATATGGTGAACAATTTTGTGAAAAAGTTTGTTCATTTTCACACCTATGTAGAAACATAATAAATTCAGACATTTAGCCATAATAGCGCGAACGACAAATATGAAAATTGAAAAATTGGAAAGTGTGAGAGAGTGATGGAAAAGAGCCGTATATTCTCATTAGCTTCATAGCAATCGTTTTTTTAAAGGAAATTGATTATATTACAAGTCGTGAAAAAAAAACTGGGAAATATAGTCCTACGTATAATAACAGTATCTTTATTTAAAGTAAGCTCAAATTTTTTTAATCAAGTCGATATAAATACTGAATACGGATAGTATGAATTTAAATAGACCAAAAAATAGTCGCTTGTAGAAAAATAGTCCCCTCATGTCAAAAAGTTCCATAAGATTTAAATAAATCAACGGTAAATTCAATAATGAATTTATGAATTTTAATGAGGGATATAAATAATGGAAGTGATTGAAATGAATTAAAAAGGTCGGTTTTGATTAACTTTCGATCACAATTAAAATGAAATTTCCTGAAGAACAGTTTCATCTTCTTCTTGATTGAAAAAATAATTGTATGATAAAAAATTTATGGTACAAAAATGTTTTTTTTTTAAATAGTTTTTTATTTGAAATTCTGAAAACAGAAAATACAAAAGTTTTTACCGCTGTTGTACCCCATTGTTTCAAATCTGCATGTAATTTTCTGCTGTGCTGTGTATGTTTTTCACACCATCAACCAACGAGCATTGATCATGGTGGGATTAGTTTGAGAATTGGATACCTTAGCCAGTATGATACCTTAGAGTTGAGACAATTTAACGACAAGGTACAGTACCAACATACAAGCTGTTTAGCTCATTAATGAGAACTGCTGTTGTGCATTATTTAAAAACTACATGCAAATTTTATTTGTTGTTCTGGACAGGGTAGTTTTGCCTCACTCTAAAGCAACGAGCACGGATCATGGTGGGCCTCGATGATCCGACTTTATGTTTGAGAGGCGGAGACGTTACCACTCAACCACTGCCCTTGTTCTCACTTATATGATAGTTACGTTTTGGTTGCAACTTACCTGGCGCATGTCCTGTATGGCCACCCTCTCATCATACAGTCGCAGAACCCGGCTGGAAATCCAGAGGCCCGACACGAAGTCGCCACACATGGGATGATCTACAACAACAACAATTAAACAAAACTAATTCACTTTCAAATACGAAAAAATGCTGGTCCTTATTTTTCTTAATTGACAGTGAATTTACAGGATAATTTTTTGTTTTCGGACCAATCGAAACTTCGATGACGAAAACTTCGATGGCGAAAACTTCGATGGCGAAAACTTCGATGGCGAAAACTTCGATGGCGAAAACTTCGATGGCGAAAACTTCGATGGCGAAAACTTCGATGGCGAAAACTTCGATGGCGAAAACTTCAATGGCGAAAACTTCGATGGCGAAAACTTCGATGGCGAAAACTTCGATGGCGAAAACTTCGATGGCGGAAACTTCGATGGCGAAAACTTCGATGGCGAAAACTTCGATGGCGAAAACTTCGATGGCGAAAACTTCGATGGCGAAAACTTCGAAAACTAGAACCAAAAACTCTGAAATCATTTAAATTTTGGACACACGGTGCTAATTACACAAGTAATCGGCTTTTATTGTTCTTTCTAACAAATAAAACACGCTTTGGTCGAATTTGGTCATCTTCTAATGTGAGACAATGTTATTGTTTTTTCGTAAATATCATCGATGGTTTACATAAACATTTACCTAGACCCAACTTGGAAGAACATCAAAAAAATAAGAGTTCCCGGATTGACAAAAATTCGTTATCTGAAAATTTTTTCCATAAGACTCTTACAACTTCTTAAAAAATAGGCTCCAAGAAGATAACAAAATAGTACATTTCCAAACAAAATTTTCTTCTTTCATAATTTTAGTTTTTCTCAAAACCAGTTAAAAAGTTCTCCGCTGTCGCAAAATGCAATAAAGAACTCGTAGCTCAAAAAATACGTTTCAAAGCATGATTTTAGCGAAATACTACTAACTTAATAGAGTCAGTTTTTAGCTGATTACTAAAAATCTTGCCTCAACTCCAAATACAACACGTCCAAAAAAAGTTGATTTTTTTTCTAAATCTATATCCACTACCAATTGAAAAAAGTATTCAGTCTTTATCAATATTCAATATTTAATATTAAACACAATGGCTCTATTCATTAAAATTCCCAAAAAACTTTAAATGTGTTTCAATACCGTAATAAGATATAAAATTTCAATTGTTTTCAAAATCATTTATCTTTTTACGGTATTGAAACATATTTAAAGTGTTTTTGGGAATTTTAGTGAATTTTAGAAAACAATTTGTTGCCTTAGAATTTTTCTTGAAAAATTTGTAAAACCGCGAAAATTTCTACAAGCTGCATAAAAATTTTTAGGGTAGGGGAGTTTTTTTTGTGAAGTGGTCAACACTGGTTAACAACCTAATAAGTGGTGGGCCCTTTTTCCTCCCCCCACCTGCAAATTTTCTAGAGTAAATTTTCTGTTCACATTGTCAGATTGTTATCAAATTTGGCGTTCAGAATTATTAGGCCTGACTAGCAAACACCAAAAATTTCATACTATTATTTCAATTTTCGACATAATGGATGTATTTTTCATGTATTGTTTTTTGCCTTTGGCGGCAATTTTTTTTGCATCTGAAGGGTTTTAGATACTTCATCTAATTACAAATCACAAGAAAGTTCTGATCAACAAAACTATAATGTTTGCGGCATATTGCTGCTTCATAATGCAGTTCTTAAATCATATCTTATGCAGTTTGTATGTGTAATCCTAACGTCGTTCAAAAATTTTTTAATTTCTTTTTTTTTGCAAGAAAGCAGCTCAAACAATTCAATTGAACAAACAAAAATAATTTTTCTTTGTTCCTAAATAAAAACAATTCTAGTTGCAGAAAACTTTTACAAATTTCAAGATTTTGGAACATATGGCCAACAGTATAAAAATTGTGTGGCTATCATTTTTTGTCAACCGGGGTTATGAAGAAACCAAATTTATTTCTTGAAAAACTCACCGCGTATTATAACGACCCAAAAAAAGAGGATAATTTGTTTGGGGTTTTCCCATGCGACACAACAAAAACAACAATTTCCCAAAAAAAAACACAAATCCCACTCATTTAAAAAAGAACATATCCTTTGTCACAACAAAAGAAAACAATTTAAACTTAATTATTTCATGGAAAAAACACTTTTCAAAAGAGATGAAAAATTAACTTGAACTTACCAAAAGTTGCGATAAAAGGACAGAAACAAGGATGAAATTTCTCCACGAAAATACGTGCCATTTTCTTTGGCATCGTGAAGGAGTGCTTTTTGAGCCGACCTTTCCCAAAACTTCCTCTGATCCTATATGTTCTGCTTTCTGACCATTACTGATTTGGTGACCTGTGGGAGTTGACTTCATGTTGGTTGCAGACCGTGTTATTATTGATTTCTGGTTAGTCCTGACTTGAAATCTGAAATGAATTTTATAACTGTTTGCATTTTTGAGAGGCAATACGTACGAATAAGAAATTGTTTTTCAAATAGAATATTTAATTGGATTTTTTGAGGCTTCCTCTAAACTGAACGAATCATAAGAGACGTTATGATTTGTTTATGAGTTTGTACTTCTTAACTCAGAATTTTAAATGAAATATATTTTTATTAACGCAGTTTACCGTGGCGATTAAAAAAGCTAGGGAACCAAAAATTTGGGATATTTTGTATTAACCGAACCAATTGAGATGAAAATTTATAGTACCTTGTTCAGATCTGATAATAAATGAAGTGTTTGTTCTTGTTTAGAAAAATATCTGAGAAAGGAAAACTCATTCTGTATTCAGCACAACTCAATAGATAATAATTACCTCTAAACCATATTTCTAAAATAAAATGAGGTAGCTAATTTAGGTTGAGAAATTATCATATTTGATTTTGAATTGTTAATTAGTGTAAAAAAAATTAGACCAACTGAAGATCAGAAAAGTGTTAGAAAAACGTATCTAAAAGTTACCAAGATAGTACAAGAACTAATGATTAATTGGGTCACAAATTATTTTTTTGGTGATGGAAATAGAGAAAAGTACCGAAGTGCATATGACATGAAGAAAAAAGATTATGAAGTTTATGAAGGAAACTCAAAATGAAAATGAGTGGAAGGTTTTTTGATTTGCGTCTGTGTATGTTGAATTTACATGTTATTTGGTAAACTCATAGAGTAATTTCAGATAAAGTACACCGTCTGCTCGTCAAGCTATCTTATTTTCGGCTGGAAAGGTTCGTGCAACTTCTTAGTCTAATACCAATCTTAATCTTACTCTTATATCTCCTAGTCTCAATAGATCTAGTGTACACCGGTTTATGCGAGTTAGTTTCCAGAATGAGAACAACTGTTTTCTAAGTTTAATTCAAATTGCTCTGGTGCTGAAACTACAAGTAGTTTCAGCACTTACAAGTAAGTGGGTTGTTAGTTTGATGGAGTATAATTGGTTAGTATTCAATATTTTATAGAGATGAAATACCAGATTCATATTCAATAACAATTTCTAGTTTAGATCTGGTTCCACCCATCCGGGGTTTACAGAGTTTTAGTTCTTCAGTGTTCTACTGTAAAGGAGGATGGTTGATGGCGTCATTCTTTAGAAGTTGCGAGCATATTCTTTTTTCCCGATTAGGAAGAAGGGTTGTTATCACGATCGTTTTGGGAGATCGTATCATGATTCTGATCGGTTGTGTTGAGTGTTGATTTGGTTTATTAGAGAATAGCAATGCTCCAATCTCGTTCAGATGTGGCATGTAGTTTGACTTTGGATGAAGTGCCTGGTGACTTGGATCTGTACGTATACTTGAACATCGAGATGGCCATTGTTCTGTTTCAAAGGTTTTCCTTTGTTGCGATGCCAAGTCGTACTTTAGATCCTTTGAGTGTAGTGACTGTAGGCAGCATATCGGGTGTGTTTTGCCATTCCGTAGTTGATTGGGTTGTCAAGTTCCTTGCTGCTCGTCTTTGGGCTGTATGTAATCTATCTTCATATACAAATCTTATTTTCATATACAAATCTCTGTTAATTTTGTTTTTATTTATGATCTTGTATTAACTTTTATCGCAAAAGCGTTCTTGATTAGTTCGGCTATTTTTAAGAGCTACTAACCCTTGAGTAACTCTCGTCAAAAATAGAGTGTGTTTCACAAAGCGTGGATGTAGCACGGTGGGTTAGGCCGGCTATAGAGCGTGCCCAGGATGTCCTCTCTGGTGGGTTAGGCCAGGAATGGAGTATAAATTCATGCTCTCTTTTTTGGAGGGCCTTTCTTGTGTTCGACCTTTCGTGCCTTTTTTATTACTGGTTTTTTCCTTTTCGTCTTGGTTGTGTCCTTTTCTTCAAAATTCAAATCGTTTGTTTTGGGTTTGTTTTTCGACTTTTTTGTGTTTTGTTCTTTTGTGTTCAGACTTGAAAGTAGTCTTCAAAAGAATAGTTTATCCAGCTCTAAGCTGGTTCTAATCCGGTTTGGGAACCGTGGGTTTTCTTTTCTTAGTCATGCTGTTAGGTTGTGGTTTGTGGTGTCTAGTAAGCTGCGTTGGTTATTATGGATTAGTACATAATTCCTTTCCAACCGGGTTGGAGTAAAGTTTGAAATGTGTTAAAACATCTTAGAGTTGTTATCAGTGAAAGTTAAAACTTAAATTCATTATTTTAAACAATTCTTCGTGGGCGAGCTGTGCGATTGTGGATAGGATTGTGGGCGAGTGAATATTTAAAACTATAAAGAAGCGTCTTTGAAAAGGTTAGTACTGCTTCAATTTCATAGGCAACTTTTATTAATTTACCACCTTGAAATTATTAATTTTACGGCTTGATTTGGGGGGTTGAAATTATCAATTTATTTTCATAATAAGAATGTTTACTGCATATGGGAAAAAAGTTTATGTACCAATTTATTGCTGTTTTGGGGTAAATTTTACTGCTTCAGTTATTGTAATGGGTTAATATAAATTTATGATTCTAGAAAAAACTTTTCTGCTTTCTGTTTCGTTTTTCTTTTTTTGTAGATGATTGATGATGGTGCCTGTGAACACTAGAGAGAAAGAGAAAACATTTCTAAAGAATGGTTAGTTTTTGTTCTAATTTGTTAGTAAAAATTGTTTAATTCATATTAGCCTATTCGTCTATGAAGAATCCGTGGGTAAAATTGTCGTGGATGAGTTCTGATGATGTTAGTAATTTAGCTATCAAACGAATGTTGTAATTAGTTTGGAGAAGTGGCCAAAGCAATTCCAGTGCTTCAATGATTTTGTGCTCTCAGTGCTAGGTGAGAGTTCATAAGGTGTATTTTGTATGAGGTTATAAAGTTTTTGGTTTTATCTGGTGTTATGGATGAATTCTAGGATTGGGATTTCAACGGGCTGTAGTAATTCGTGTGGGACAATTAGTGGGCGGGATTTGTCTCGTTTACGTTGAAGGTTTTGGTTAAGGGACAGAATATATACATCTGGGTGATGGGATCATAGGTTAATGCGAATGATGCCTTATAGGTTAATATCTTTATTACAATAAGTGAAGTTTAGAAAGAATGGTGAGGTATATTTCGAGTTTATGTATTGATTTCTGTGTTGAATTTGTCGTGCTGGTGTATTATGAGTGTAATGATGTTGGATGAACTTGTAAAAAGTATAAGTGCGTGTCTGTTTAGTACATAACATGATGTCGTGTGAACAGTGCAAATCACATTCTTTGGGTGTGAGGAAATGAAAAGTGAGTGAGAAGTTGTTAAATTTGTTAAAATATGAATCATAGGCTTGAATATCACGAAGTGCTGCTGAAATGACGTGGCCGTATTTTTTATCTAACTTATTAAGGGTGAAAACCTATGATGTTTTAATGAATCTTTTCTGTTAGTTTAATAATTTTTCTGTTTGTTATGGGTTAGCAAATTTATCGTCGTTCAGAAAGGTGTCTTCGTTTAGTCTTTGGATGAATGGTGATGGAAAATTCGTTAGTTTTGGGTGCGGTTAATCTGATAAGTGACTGTTTATTTCCGATTTGTGTAAATTGTTTTGGAGTTAATGCGGTTGTTGAAAGGTAGAGTTTAAGGCTGCATTGTTCCTTATCATATGGGGTGTTATTTAATGGTAGAGATAGTGGATTACTGAAGTGATAAAATGATGTCCATGAAAGTGTTGAAAATAATACGTGCTCAATAACATAATTAGGGTGTTCTTCATTATGATCTGAATGAAAATAGGTGTTTTGGGGAAAAAGGGGTAAACATATTTGAAGATACTATTTAGTGTTAGTGTGGAGTGGGTGAATAACAAATGTTTTGTCTTTTGCTGGGTGAGAGGGAAATGGAGTATTGGAGAATTATATTTTGAAGGTTCCATAGGCTCGGTTTGATGAGGATGGATTTGACGAGGGAGTTGGGTTTGGTGAAAGGGTGTAATTTGAAGAGGGAGTTGGGGTTGATGGGTTTGATGATATTATGGATTGTGAGAGTTGGTGAATGGTTAGTGTCTGAGGGTGCTGTAATTGTTGCTGAAGTGTAATAAAATTGTCAAGTTCATTAGATATTTGTGTATTTACAGAGCTGTTTTTGTCTGAAGGTTCACTGGTCAAGGGGAAATATGTGGGTGTTACATTGGAAAAAGAAGAGGGAGTGGAAGGAGGTTCAAATCTTATTTGGGAGTAGAGAGGTTGAAACGGAGGTTGGGAAAATGTAGATGGGCTGGGTTCGGAATTGACAAATTTGTCAGGGGTCTCGAGATCTGAATTATTAAATTGGGAAATAGTATTATATACAGTGGTGTTTGAATTAGTATCTGAATTCATGCCGGATGAAGTGTTATCATGAGGTGATTCAGGTGGGGGAAAAGCAAAAATTGGAATGATGGGAATTGGGTTTTGGAGGTTGGTTGGGTGGAAAATGGAACGGTGAAGGGATCCAACTTGTCGGCTCATCGTGGGCTAAAAAAATGATTGTTCTGAGATTGAAACTTTGGGGTATGTAGTTTTTCGATTATTTGTTCATTTGCTTCGTCATTTTGAGATTGTTGCGTTACAATGTGTTGAATTGGACTTTGTATAGGATTTGGTCTTGAATTTGCGATGTTTACTAGTGCTAAGTTTCTGAAATTCCGTGGTACTAGTGATAGTGGATGGTTACGGTTTAAATTTGGTAGTTGTGGTACTGCAGGTAATGTATTTGTGTTATTGTGTGACTCGTCATATGTGTTTGGTGTAGTTGATAATTTTGTATTGTATTCTTTTATTTGTGCATCTTAAAGTATTTTATTTTTAGATGTAGAGAATTTTCCAAAAAATCCTGCAAAAAGTATGCGTGCTACGCTTGCTTGT
Organism: Symsagittifera roscoffensis; assembly: GCF_963678635.1. NCBI lineage: Eukaryota > Metazoa > Xenacoelomorpha > Acoela > Convolutidae > Symsagittifera > Symsagittifera roscoffensis. The sequence continues at coordinate 17,747 of NW_026970955.1, forward strand.
TTGTTTACTTGTGTGCGTATTGCGCATGTAGTAGATTCCTTTTTGTAGAGAGAAAAGAAATCCAAGAAAGGTAAACATTGCGTATATTATATAGTCAATCTTTCTAAGATGTAGTAGGGCCATCCTAGAAAGGCAAGAATTTCGTTTTTCAAATTAACAAAAGTAAAAAAATGTGTTGACAAAATTTATTGGTGATATATCTTGTGGTCTGTAGTTTTCGCCATTTAAGTAAAGGTAATCTTTTATATCTTTAAAATGTCCGCTGTAGTCTTGTGCCCAGATGTCTGAAAAGCCTGCTGTTTCTGCAAGTTTGCGTAAGTTTTGATCTAAGGATTGTCGTTGTATTGTGTCCATTTTTGTGAGTAATTCTTGAAATTGTTGTGTACGTGTGTGGTGTTGAATGTCGGATGTAGAGTATATGCCGATCGATATTTGGATTCTGGTGAAAACATTTTTTAATGGTTGCATAAGCGTAGGGTATGGTGTGAGAAGGTAGTTTTTATCTTCGTCAGGATTCAATTGTACTACATTGTGGCTTTTTCCTGATCCACATGGGACTGTTGTATCCCAAAAATAAGCTCTTCGGGAAAGTGTATCAACAAAATGTACTTTATTTTTATAGAATATTGGGATTCTTTTATAGCATCTTTTATCTTCAAAAACATATAAGGGTGATACTTTTTTGGTACAAGTGTAATACCATAGTATGTTTCCTTCGTAGTCAATAAAATTTGATCTGTTACCTGATAATAGATATCCTGCATAAGCGATTTTGAGTACTGCTAGTGCAAGTGATTGTAGAATTTGTGTTCTTTCAAGTTCGCATAATTGATGTAGTGTTTCAAGTTCTGTTAAAGACAATTCTTGAAAAATTCTCTTTATTGTATAGTCTAGTTTCATGTCTAGGTGTATGTCATAATGAATTACGCCAAAATAAGTGTTGTTGATAATTGATAGTTGTTGTAAACGTGTACTGTTTTGTCTTGTGGTTTTATTTTTCCTCCAGTATTTCCTGTGTTTTAGGTGTACTGGGATGTATGAGTTTTCGTCGCTGGTTGAGTAATGTGTTGCATGGGGATCAATGATAAATTTTCCTGTATTCATGTCGAAACCTTGTTCGTATTTGACAAAAATTTCTGAATATTGCGTTTTATAAAGTGGTTTGTTGTATTTACATGCAAGTTCCGTTTCTGGGTAAATTTGAAAACGTGTCAACATTTTTTCTATTTTATTAATGTTTCTAATTTTATAATTACTCCGTCTGATTTTTTCATGGTTTACGTTTTCATAAGGGATTGATTCAATAAAATATTTTTGGTGAAATTTCCTCATGCATGTATTTTTGCAACTTGAAATGTGGTACATTTGTCTTCAAGAAACCAAACAATTGTTGCTTGTGTTCGTGTAGTCGGATCGCAGTATCTTTGGTCATTTTTACAAGGGAGTCTAATTCCTTGATAAATTATGGTGTCATCTTTTAAATCTCGTGTTAATTGTACTTTTTCAAGTTTTGTTTTCCAATCAAAAAACATTATTTTTTGGTATCCTTTATTTTCAGTGTCTGCTTACAATTTGAGGGATTGTTTATTCCGATGTGTGTTATTCAATTTTTATCATGGAGATCGTAGATTAATCTTCCATGTGCACCGTGGAATGGAAATTTGTCGTCTAGTTTTATATGACTTTGGTATCTTTTAAGTTTGGCTTGATGTGCAGAGTCTGGAAAAACCTAAAAGTTTAGCAATTTTCTGCTTGTGCCTTTATTTGATGTAATTTTCAATAGGCTAAGTTCGTTTTTACGATCATGAGGGCTGAGATGTAAAAGTTTTTCAATATTGTCGCGGTAGAAAGATTCATGATCTAGTCTATTCTTATTTCCGTTTGAGACTTGAGAACAATGTACTTTCTTTTCGGAAAATAACGCTGTGAATTTATATCCTGTTAGTGTTGTAGCTCGTGCTTTTGAGTAAAGTGTAGCTATTATGTTTGTTGTTTTTATAGCTTTTGGTTCGGATTTGCATCCGATGTTTTTTGTTCATTTTCTTCTTAGTCTTAGTGTGTGACTAGTAAATCCTGGGGTCCTGTTCGGGGGGAAGGATTGTTATGATCGGGTTCTGAGAAATTAAGAAAAAAAAGGGTCTGCAAAATTAGTATCTTTAGAAGATACATGTATATGATAGTCCTGAGTATGGATTATAAAAGGTTATCTATCCAATTGTCTTTTTTGTGTACCTATCGTACTTGTAGATGATTTCTGTGGTTATAAATGGGGGAGGTAAAGATTGAGCTGTTATATTTGGGGGGGGGGTTCTAGGGGTAAGGGATGGTGGATTATATGTTTTAGTCTTAATGTGATTTCAAATTTTTGTGTCAGATTATGCTGTGTAAGTATTTGTATGTTATGTTCTTGAATATTTTTGTGGATATCTTGTCGGTATTGTAATCTGTTTAGTGCCCAATTGTGTAATCTGTTACTTTCGTGACGTTGACTAAATAAAGGAGGGGGTGCTACGAATGTATTCAAGTCTAATCGTAGGGGTATGTTGTTGGTTGAATGTTCTCGATATCTAGCGTTGAGATTTGTAGGAAAATTTGGAGGAAATGGTGTTTGTGAGATTTGACTTAAGGAAAGGGTTGAGAAGAGTGAAAGTGTTTCTGGTAGTGACAAAGTTGTGTCAGATGAAAAGTCTATTGGATCGCTCACTAAATTTGGTTCACTTTGAGTGAAAACTTGTGTCATCCAATATGGGAGATGTTTTGTAGTAGCTGGGGATTAAAAAGCTTTTCTCGAATATGTTCAGATGTAGGGGTTGACCCTAAATAATCTGATGGGATGTTTGATGTGATTTGTTGTGATGCGGTCTGGGGAGCACTTTGAATTGTACTACTGAAGAGGTCTATAGGATCTGCTATTGGTGAATGAGATATGTTGAATTGAACTCTGGGGGTTTGCAAAATTTCACATTGTCTTGGATATATAATTTGTCTGTTTATTTCGAGCGTGTTTTGATTTTGACCTTGGTGTCTTACTATATTAAGATCTTGTTGAAGAGGGGGGTATTGTTTATTATATACTGGTTCGTAATGTAGCTCGCTTAGAGGTGCTTGGCGAATTACTGGTTCTAGTGGTTCGGACAATCGTGAGTGCCTTTCTTCAGATGTATATGGATTGTCTTGAAAAGAGATTTGTGATGCTGATTGGTGGTTATTTGTTTGATTATTTGTTGGTGTTGTTGGAGGGTCTTGGGATGTTGTTGGTGGGGACTGGTTTGGGGGTTGTTGATTATCAATTTTGGAAAAATTTTAAAATTTCTTCATTTACGAAGAACTTTTATGTTAATTGTAATATTCTTCGATGAAAAGCATTAAAAGTATCAGTGCTAATGCGAAAGTTATGGTAGTTTTTTTTTTATACATTTGCATATTGTCATTATGGGGGATGTCAGAAATGTGAGAAATATTATAAAAAGAAGAAAAACGTCTGTTCTACTGAATAGATGTTGGAACATTTAGATAGTTATTGTAATATCGTACCTGAAGAGTTCAAGTATTTCTAATTTCAAGGATTTTTGAAAAACTAAAGTAGGTTTCTGCTAGAGAAATTAGAATGATGAAAAAAATTGCAAACAATTATCAGGAGGAGGATGAATACTTCTAAGGTATCGGCTATTAGGATTATACAGAGTTTAAAAAAAATTGAAATGACTGAAAAAAGTTTGAAAGTATGTCTTGAATATGGCTGACTGTTTGTGAAAGAAGCATTTGAAGGAATGATTCGTTTCGTCGAAAGATTTTTTGATTTTTTAAGGCTAAATTTGAGCGTGGTCGGATTATTTATTAGTTCTTTAACAAGTGGGTTGGGTTTCGGCAATTTTTGCTGAGGGAAATTTTGAGGGCTCTTAAGGATCTTCCTAGTTTTTTTTATTGGATGATTGGGGGTATCTATGAGATATTTGTATTTTAGGCAAAAAGATCATGTCCATTTTGTCTTTTAGGCTAAAATAATATTTTTGCTTCAGGGAGTTTTGAGGTCTAAGTAGGGACAATATTGTTGATCTTTTTTTTACTTGATAGGGGAGGGTTGTAATATTGAGATTTTGTTTATTTCAGGTGTCAGTTTTTAGCGGTTTGCAAATTTCTGACCTGGAGGTCTTTTAGTTATAGCTAGAGATACGCTTGAAGGTGATTATTTGTCGGCTAAAGAGGTCGTGTCAAAAATAAAGTGATGATTCGGAAAGGTTCTTATTGGCTGAATTTGAACTAGTTTGTTCAAGTGCTTTTCATCATGAATTTTGAGAAAATTTACGGGTGTATAAAAGATCTTTCAAGAGTTGAAAATGTTAATTAATTTTAAAATGGTTTCGAAAATTCAACTTTCTTTAATATTTTAGATTGTGGGATGAATGTTTTGTAATTTTTACGTGGTGGATTTCTAAGTCGTGAATATTCTCTGTTTTCTGATTTTTCTAGTTGTTCTTGTGGTGAAATTTTTTCTATCATTTTCCTGTTTTTTCTTTCTTTTTGAGGTATTTTTGGGTATAGTGTTCTTAAGTTTTGTTTTTGATTTTGTTTATGATGAACGTCGTCATGTACATTTGTTTCTTGTTCTGTATGTGTATAGTTTTGAAAGACTTTTATACCTGTAAAAGAATATAATTGAGTTAATTCGCGTAATGCGTATTCTTTTGGGTAGTAAGGTAATAAATTGTTTCGATGTTGAACAATTTCTTTTTTGGTTGAGTCTGTGAGTTTGTATGTTACTTCAGTGGGTTTGGCAATTATTTGATACGGTCCTTTTCGGAGTGGTTGTAATTTTTCGAAATTCTTTTTCGTGTTGTAAAATTTGGAATTAAAACGTATGTTCCGATTTTTAAGTTTGTAGCTGGTGTGAATCAACAATTTATTTGGGAATTAATATTTTATTTCTGTAATAGTTTTTTTGTTACTTTTTGAGAAATTCAGTTATGTTTTTTATCTCTGTTTAAAATCTATTTGGTGTGTGTACCGGAAGCTAGTTTTTAAATTTGTGGATGATGAAAGTGATCTTCATCGTGGGTATGTAGTGGTAGATTATAACATGCTGATTGTTTAGTGGATTGACAATAACCTTGTGTATTTTTTGAAAATTTTGCTGTAAACTTTATCGGTTTTTGTAGTTTTTGATTGAAAACCATTTCATAGGGTGATAGTTCTAAGGTTAGTGTGATTTGTGAATTATAAGATAAGGAGAATTGTTTTCCATTCAGTATATCGTGTGTCATTTCCGTTAATGATACATCTGAGATATTCTTGTTATGAACGGTTCATGCCTTCGACTAATCCAATAGTCCGAGGTGCTTGCGATGTACGTGGTTTTTGTTTATTATTATATAAGTGGCATAGTGTGATAGTTTCGTTATTTATAAATTATGTGCCATTGTCTGTAACAAGGATTTCGGGTAATCCGAATTTTGCTTTCCAGTGTTCATAAAGTTTTGTATATGCATAATAAGCATTACAATGGGGTACTGGGATAAGTGCTACGTAGTGTGTAAATGCTTCGACTATGACCATTATATATGAGTTTACTTCTGAGGATGGTGCTATTGGTCCTTTTGTATCAAATGAAATTCTGTGATTGAGTTATAGATTTTGTCCTTTAAAATCTTGTTTTTCTGCAACTTGTTTTTGGTTTGGGTATGGTTTGGTCAATTGGCATGTTATGCAATCATTCCATAATAATTTAATCCAATATGGTGCATTTGGAAAGTAAAAATTTTGAATGAATTTGGAGTATGTTTTTTTCTGATCCTGAATGTCCTTCAGTGTGTAATGAGTGGGAAGTATGAAAAGCTATTGGCATCAAACTTAAAGGTAGACGGGTCACTTTGAGATCAGATGTTTTCGTGCTCTAAAATATCTGTATTCTTGTTGATAGAGGTATTATTAAGTTTTCTGAAATATCTAAGAAGGAATTTATTTCCTAGAATAGGTATATCGGCTTTAATTGATTTGTTTTTTTGTGGCTTTTGATTGTCTTTTAACTGGGTCAAATTTTTGATGTTTCAGTAATAATTCGAGTGTTATTTTTTCTGTTATTGAGAGGAAAATGTTTTCAATTTCTATTTTTGATAGAGGTATTGTAACCAGAGTGTCATGGAGGTTAAAAACTTGGTTTTTTGTATATTTTGAGTCATTATTTGGTGGGCCTGATTAATTTATAATATCAGTTAGGTTTTCTTTTTCTATCAAAGGGAATTGATCTGTTTTGTATGATTTTTGTTTGATTTTTGCTGTGTATTGTTTTTAAGTTATGATGAATATGGTATTGGGCTAAATGTAGATTTTCGTAGAAGATCTACTTCGTAGTGATTGTTTTGACAATCTAAATATAGTGGAAAATGTTGTAGATCTTTAATCTGTGATTGGTCTCTGTCATTTTTTACTGCATATATGCCTTGTAATCTTGGTGAAGTTTCATCTTTTGCATGGAAATTCTTAATATTTTGACTGTTGTTTTTCTTGTTAATAATTCAGGTTGTGTATTTCTACTAAGAGTATCGGGTAGTGCGACTTTTTTTTCCTTCTGTCCACACTATGTGTAAGTTTGGGAACTTCATTAAAATTAGTTGAAATCTATAAACTCTATGGTTTGGGTTTGATGTTTGTAAAAAAAAGAGAATTATGGGTTTATGATCTGTAAATAAAACTGTTGGATGTTTTGATCCAAGTATTAAAAATTCATATTCTGCGAGTGTATATATTATGGCTGTGCATTCTCTCATAATGGTAGAGAGTCTAAGGTTAGCTTGTGTGAATAGTCTAGAATTTGCAGATATGAGGTTCATTTTGTTTGTTCCGTTATGAGATTGTAATAATGCTGCACCGATGCCAAAGTTAGAGGCGTCGCACATGGCATATAATGGTTGGTCTGGATCTGGAATAGTATTTGATATTTGATCAGTGAGAAGAAATTGGATTTCTTCAAATTGTATATGATGTTCTGTTGTCTATTCAAAATTATTTTGTTGTCTAAGAATGTTGTAGAATGGTCTTCATATAACTGCATTTTATATACGTATTTAATTAAGAAGTTTAACTTTCATAGAAATTCTTGTATTTTCTTTTTATTGGACGGTGGTTGAAGTTTTTGGGTTGCATCTATGCGAGATTTTAATGGAGTTATAGTGTTTCTTTCTATTAAATGTCCAAGAAAAGTTACACGTGTTAGAAAAAAATGTGACTTATACGGGACTGCTTTTATGTTGTTGTGTAGTAAAATCTGAGGATATTTTCTATCACAAGGAAAATTTCGTCTTTTGCTGTGAGTGCATAAAAACATCGCCCAAATATGTGTTTGCATTTTTATTGAGTATGAGTGGTCGGGAATTTTTACTCATGAATACTGAGAATGCTGCTGGTCCTATGGAAATTCATAGAATAATCTATTGAATTCATATTGCTGATTTCCAGTAACGAGTTATGTTAATCGTCGTGATTGTTCATCTAACGGCATTTGATTACATGCACTATTCATACCTGCTGTTGTGAAATATTTACCGTTTATTTTTGTGAGAATTACTTGAATTGGTTCAATAGGCAATTACATTTAGATTCATCAATGAATGAATTGAGGTATCTTGCATCTAGAAGTGTTTTCAATGATTCTCCTTTTGGTAAAATGATAACAGGACTTATAAATGTGTTATCTTTTGGCGGTTCTTCATTATTTACCAGAGAAATGATTTCATAGTGTTCTAGTTAGTCCAGTAATTGGTTAACTTTGTCTTGTAAGTGAATTGGGACTTTACTTGCTCGTTGTTTTTTGATAACTGCATCAGGTTTTAGAGGTAAATGTAGTAGTGAATTTAATTGTCAAAAGTCCAATTTAGATGTTACGTAAACTTTTTGGTATTTCAATAGAAAATCAGCTAATTGTTCAATATCTTTCTGTGTTATCTGAGAGTATTGAAAAATGAACATTGCTAAGAGTTTTTTTTGTTCTTCTGTGTTTTTTGATATTTGAAATGTTGGTTTAAAGTAAAATTGTTTCGTGAAATAGTCTGTGATTAGTTTTTCATTGCTTATTATTTTATTTATTGATATTTCTTCGTCAAGAATTGTTGATTGACATATATCTGATAGTTTTTAAAATATTATTTATTCTATACGCTACTTCCTTTGTGGGAGAAATTGTTGCATTAAATTCACAATAACCTAAGAGTCCTAGAGGTCGGCCTATTTTATATGGAGAATTGTTATATACATGTAAGGAAATCATGTCTGATTTTGAGTTTTTCATGTATTTGATAGATGAAATTGTTACTCGGAAAAATTTATGAATTGGTCTGAGTTAAAGGTCAGACATATAGAGATATTGTTTATTTTATTCTTTATCGTATTGTTGAACTTGTTTGATTGAGAATTTATAAATATTGCTAGTAGTTTCAAGTGTTTCCGTCCCTGATTGTATATAGGGTAAAATTTGGAGAAAAATGGCGGTTGTTTGTTTATTCTTCAAAAAAATGGTAAAGCTGTGATTTTTCTTCTTGTTTATATATCTTTTATATGGATTCTGCTGTTTAAGATATTTATAGTTGGTATATATTCAGTAATAAATGGGATTCCAAGGATATTATGTTTTATATCTGTGATATGGAAGGTTTGTTTAAATAGTTTACTCAAAAGTTTATTCTGTTCCATTGTTCGAGAGGGATCAAGGAAATTTTTTTTTCATAATTTGTTAAGGTTGATCCTTGTGCTGTTGCTAGTCTGCTTGTTGTTTTGAGGGGTATTATTTTTGAATGTAAAATTTTTATTTCATTCCAAGTGGGGATGTTAATGATGTTTGGTTCCGCTCAGGAATCTATTAAAAAATCAATTTCAAGGTCTAGTGTTTGAAGTGCTTTTCATTTTGGACTTTCTAAAAGGAGTGGGATTGTCCAAATCTTTTCTTTTGGTAATTGCGTTTCTGTAGGTATTTTTTAGTAAATATTATTTGTGCTTGAACATTCTGTGGGTTTTTTTTCTGTTATTTCTTCTATTATTCTTTCTATTGTCTTGTTATTGCTTGAAGATCTTGTATAATAATTTGAGGAAGTGATCATGATTTTGATAGATATGTGAATGTATTGGTTGTTCGTATATAATAGCTTCGTAGTCATTTTTGACATGTATCATGTCAATTGAAATTGCATTGTCCGTGTCACTTTCACTGTCTGTGGATTCGCAAGTTTTGTGACATAATTGCATTTCTGTGCTTTCGGTATTATCAATGCTAGGGGTGTCTGGTTGGGTTTCTTCAGTTGTTTGTACTTGCTCGATTTGCCTTTGATATTTAGGTGCACTACTTCTATAATTTTGTAGTGAACTTTGATAACGTGTGTTATTCCTATGCGGTGATTGAGAGTAAATTCTTTGTCTGTTCTTTGAATTTCTGTTCTGTGAATTGTCGCGTGATCTATTTTGATACTTATTATATTTTGATCTTTGATAGTTTGATCTGTTGTTAGAATAATACCGTGATCTAGTATTTTGATTTTTATGATTTCGATCAATTGAATAGTTTCTATTCCTATTGTGGGAGTAATTTCTATTTCTATTATATGAAGAGTTTCTAGATCGATCATTTGAATGATTACTAGAACTGGTATCAAACGAAAGTTCAGGTCGGTTTGATTTTGATCTTGAAAATATATTTCGATACTGATTATTTCGACTGCTTGATCGACTATATCTGTTTTGTGAGAAATTTCGTGAATTTATTTTTGTTTCGTGATCTTCCTCGATAATTCGGATTATAAGGTGATTGTTGTCTAGAGTAATTTGAGTTAATTGGAAGTGGTTTTCCTGAACTATTTTTGCTATGAATGTTTTTGTTGGGTAAATTTTGATATTTTTTCATGTACTGATGAAATGATTTATTTGGTTCTCTATATTTTTCTGGTTTATTTTGATTGTCGTGTTGTTTTTGTCTGCATTCAGCAATGCTGTGTCCGTATATTTGGCATTATTTGCACCATTTTTTGAATGATGATTTACCTTTAAAACTTGGGTTTTTATCGTAAATGTTTAAGATTTTAGTGATTTTTTCAGATAATTCTGTATCGGAGTCATGAATATTTTTTACATGTGAAGTAGTGGTTTGGATGTTGTTGACATATTGTAGCTTTAAGTTTTCTGTTTCTTCTAACTTCATTGTGATTTCTGCTTGTTCTACTTTATACTAGTTTCCTAAAGTCTAAATCTGGTTCTCGGATTGAGCAAGGATGTGATGCTCTCTTTTTTATTGATATTTTTTGTTGTTGAGGTGTTAGAGTCATCATTAAAGATTTCTGTCAACTTTGTATTTTTATAATAATGGATTTTGAGTGAATATGCTTTTTGGACTAAGGTTTCAATTCTTACTGCAAATTGTTTAATTGTTTCATTTGCTAGCTCTCTGATGTTGTTTGTTTCTTACAGAATCACACATTTTTGAGAATTCTTGTGTGATTTTTTTCCAATCTGATTTTATTTCTATAAGTAAAACTGAAAACATTTTTGGGCTGCGCCGTCAAGTGTGGTTTGGATTAAGGCTGTGCGTCTATGTATCCAATTTTGATGAAGCGGCGTATTTACTGTTTCAGGTCCTATATTTAAAATTAAATTTGCTGTGACTGCATTTGGATAATCTTCTACAGAGTATTCAGGATCTGTGCCTGTAAACACAATTGGTGGCTTATTCGATGATAATGATGATCCACTCATTAGGTATAGATTCATAGTCATTTCTAGTGATACTGCGGCATTTGGTATTTGTTGTAAATAAAATGGCAGCGGGATTTTGTTATGCATTTGAGTTGGCTGATAAGATTGTGTATTGACTGGGTTTTGTGGTTGAAAAATATGTTTGTATGAAGTTGGATTTTTTCTAGGTTGTCGTATTTGTTCATCTCGTGTATATGGTTCGAAAATATCTGGTTGATCAAAACTGTAAGAACGAAATCTTTGGCTTAAATAAAATCGTTGATGATTTTGATTGTAATATTCCTCATCATCTGATAGAAAATAATTAGCTGTATAATAAGGAGGTTGATTTCTAGTATGGTATCTATTAGTATGATTTTTGTTTTGTAGAAAAAATGTGTAATTTTCAGTTTGATTTGGTAAAGACCTTGGTTGAGCTTTAAAATTTACTGGGTTTGAATTTGGATGTGGTATGTTTTGACTTTGTGAATGTGAGTAGTTCTGAGTATTCATATCATAAGGTTTTGTTATTTTTAATCTATTTACATAATTATAATTATGTTCTGCAAAACTAATTCTTTGTAATGTTTTTTGTTTATATGATGGTTTTGTACTGGTCGAAACGTTTGGTAATCCATTTGTGAATATTTTTGAGCAACAAAAGATTTTACCGTGGATTGTATAATTGTTTGTTGTATCGTTGGGTTTTTTGGTTTTGGAGTTGTAAAACTGGGTTGAATAGGTGAAAAGCTTTGTTGTGCTTCTGCTGTTGTTATTGTTTCAACTATTTCTTCATGTGCGAAATGTCATGGGGTTTGTATATCTTGTTGTGAAAGGTTTCTTGTTCCGTTTAAGTTGTCTTGATCTATGAAAGTAGAGCTTAGACTATTATTTCCTGCTCTTTCAGGAAAGAATGAATAATAGTTTGAAGGTGTTGCGCCAATTGTAGTGGGTATACATTAACATAATCTTTGTGAATAGAGATTGTGCTTATTGCTTGGCTTGATATATCTGTTGGTATATCAATAAATGATTCATGAGACCATTCAGGGTCCCAAACATAATCTGTTTGTTCTGCTAATATGGTTTCGTCATCTGTATTTTGTGGTTTAAAAGTTTTTCTTGCTAATGCGATAAGATCATTATTATGAACAAAATAATCGATTATGAACCATGTTAAGATTTTTTGTTAATCGTGTTCAACGTCTTGTGTTATTTCGTTACAAGTTAGCTTTTCACTGATTGCATTTGAAAATTTTGAAAATGTATGTATTTCTTGGCGTACAGTTGCATGTCGAGATATTTCAGTTTGTGAATCGCCTTGAGGTACTTTCAATTCTAATTTAGATAGATAGCTATAGATAAGTGAAACTACATTGTTTGAGAGTTTTGAATTTGCTGTTTGTGAGTTTTGATGTTGTATATTTTTTATGTATTCTGTAAAAACTTTTGAAAATTCAATATCTACGTCATCATTTTGAATGAGATATTTGTCATGAATTGCGTTTGGTTTCTGTTGTGTAGATTCCGTATTGTGATGTGAGACTACACATGCCTTTGAGATAGTGGTCAAGAAGTTGTCTTTTTATTTTTACATCGGAAATTTTTTTGTGCATGGACTATCTCCTTTATCGAATGAATTTATGATTTTATTTTGGCAAAGATGTACCTGTCCTCGAGCTTCAGCTTGCGGATGTATTAAAAATGAGAGTGTTGAACCTTCTAGATTTTCTTCATTTCGAGTCATTTTTGTGTTGTATCACTGTTAGCGTGTAATTTTCAATGTGGTTATTGTGTGATTCCAATTGTACAGAAGTATTGGTTTGTTTGTGTATGACTTTTTTACTCTACGTTTTCCTTTTATTGATGCTGGTGTCTTGGTTTTGATTCAGAAAAGTATATTTGATTGTCAATTTGATGGTTTTTTTTTATTGAGTCTTTTAAATTATGGAGTTCTTGTATTGCGCTTGTTTCTGATTCTGAGACTGCGTTTCTTCGTTTTGAAATTCGTTTTCTAATATTTTGTTTTTTGTTTTTTAATAATTTTCTTTCCTTGTGTTTGTCTTTTTGTTCTTATGTATCCTATTGATTGTCTGTGTGATAAGATTAACGGGTCGTATTTTTCGTCGTTAATTATACAGCTGTGTAATATAATTCTTTTATTTGTTTCCTAAATTGTCTCTTGACATAACGTTTAGGATGATGGATGCATTATTGGGATAATGATTTCTAGTGTCTCAAACTGTCAGTTCTTACAATTTTTTTGTGGTTAGCTTAAGTTGGGGCGTATTTGTGGGGTTGGAGAGAAAAGCATATATCAATTCGTGAGAATGATTTTTACTTTATCGTGAATTATTCTAAGTTAAGATAGACTTCACTAGTCTTACTTAGGGGTTGTGGTTTGTGATTGAGGGTTAGAGAATAGTAAATTGATCCACAAGGTTCAGGTATAACTAGAACGCAAGTAGTTCGTTAGATACTATTTCATGACTTACTAAGTTTAAGTGTTTTAGCCTGGGTCATTTAAGAGGAAGGGGATCAAGTGAAGGATGAGTAACCGAAATTTTTCACTGTTTATCCTAGTTAGAATGGTTAGCTATTGGAAAAACTTCTGTTATTTCTGGGTCTTTCATAAGGGTTGGGTACTGAATCGACGTTTGAGGTCGTTAGACACAAATTACTACGGGAGGGGGAGAACAAAAATGTTCTCTTTGATCCAAGGATAAGCCTTGATGATCAGAAATTTAGATTCAGTTTAATTTAATTTAAAGATCCAATGGAAGCTTTGCTGATGTGCTATTTTAAATGAAAATAATTTAAGTGAAAACAAGGATAAGATTAAAAGGTTAATTTCAAAAGATTAAGTTTTTAGTTTTGATGTGTGTTAGTTTTTGAGATTTGCTGTTATGTTTTGAGTGATGAAGCTGGGATGAAGGAATGATTTATATATACCAACAATTCATGCTTTATACTAACTAATTTTTAAACTTTTATATCCAATAAATATTTTTTCCAAGATGTTTTTAATTTACTGCAGATTTTTCAAGGAGAACGACCAGTGTTGCTTCATCGGTCCTTATTGTATAATTATTAGGTTTAGCGCCATGAAAGGTTATTGAAGATGTTTCTACAAAAATGTATGCCAGTAAACGAAAATTTAAATTTTTTGCTGGAAGTATTCTAAATATAAAAGTTTGATCTGGCTTTTGTCGTACAATCATGAAATCGATTGGCAGATTTCTTCCTAGTCGTTTGTCGTCTCTTGTCCGAGGTCGTCTTCCAATACCGGGTAGTTCTCGTATTGTTCTAAAAATTGACTCTGATCTAATGATTCGTAGAGGCATTTCTACTAAATTTTTGTCATATAACACCTTTTTTAAAATGTTGTATTTGTCTAATTCTAATCTAATGTTCTGGTTAATGTTTCTAATCTAAGTTGGTTAAGGTTTTGTTCGAGACTTTTGGTCGCACCAGATGAGTTTATATGTTATTTGGTAAACTCATAGATTAATTTCAGATAAGGTACACCGTCTGCTCGTCACGCTATTTTATTTTCGGCCTTCTTAGTCTAATACCAATCTTAATCTTACTCTTATATCTCCTAGTCTCATTAGATCTAGTGTACACCGGTTTTAGGTTAATTAGTTTCCAGAATGATAACAACTGTATTCTAAGTTTAATTCAAATTGCTCTGGTGCTGAAACTACAAGTAGTTTCAGCACTTACAAATAAGTGGGTTGTTAGTTTGATGGAGTATGATTGGTTAGTATTCAATATTTTATAGAAATAAAATATCATAATAATATCCAACAATAAATTCTAGTTTAGATCTGGTTCCAATGCGTGGGGGAGGAAATTTCTATACATTTTTTAAAAATGTTTTCAAAGCAAAGAATCAAGTGTTCGTTATGGTCCAAAACTTATTTCAAAATCTATCTAACAACTACCTTGTTTCACTAAGTTTTTGCATACGAAGCTCGTCTAGCACTCTTAGAATAGTTAAATTTTCTGAATCAAGATGAGGTGACAAAGATGGGGCAAATCATCATTCTTCTCAGCGAAGAAAATTCTCAAAACGTTCTGGTTGACCACCATACAGAAAAAAGGCTTATCAAACAATTTCATACATGTCATACATTTTCACACCTTGAATATATAGAAAACTTACTTATCATACGCAGAAGTTTTCTAAATCAAAATGAGGTGACAAAGATGGGGCAAATCATCATTCTTCTCAGCGATGAAAATTCTCAAAACGTTCTGGTTGACCACCATACAGAAAAAAGGCTTATCAAACAATTTCATACATGTCATACATTTTCACACCTTGAATATATAGAAAACTTACTTATCATACGCAGAAGTTTTCTAAATCATAATGAGGTGACAAAGATGGGGCAAATCATCATTCTTCTCAGCGATGAAAATTCTCAAAACGTTCTGGTTGACCACCATACAGAAAAAAGGCTTATCAAACAATTTCATACATGTCATACATTTTCACACCTTGAATATATAGAAAACTTACTTATCATACGCAGAAGTTTTCTAAATCAAAATGAGGTGACAAAGATGGGGCAAATAATCATTCTTCTCAGCGATGAAAATTCTCACTCAAAACGTTCTGGTTGACCACCATACAGAAAAAAGGCTTATCAAACAATTTCATATTTCATACATGTCATACAATTTCACACCTTGAATATATAGAAAACTCACTTATCATACGCAGAAGTTTTCTAAATCAAAATGAAGTGACAAAGATGGGGCAAATCATCATTCTTCTCAGCGATGAAAATTCTCAAAACGTTCTGGTTGACCACCATACAGAAAAAAGGCTTATCAAATATTTTCATACATGTCATACATTTTCACACCTTGAATATATAGAAAACTTACTTATCATACGCAGAAGTTTTCTAAATCAAAATGAGGAGACAAAGATGGGGCAAATCATCATTCTTCTCAGCGATGAAAATTCTCAAAACGTTCTGGTTGACCACCATACAGAAAAAAGGCTTATCAAACAATTTCATACATGTCATACATTTTCACACCTTGAATATATAGAAAACTTACTTATCATACAGTTTTCTTGTATGAAAAGTGTATGATAAGCTGTTTTAACTTGCTTCAAAAATGTTCGCAAAATAAAAATTCAAAACTTCAAGAAGTTTTTTTCTTTTTTAGTTGCAAAATCACTTCCATACTCAAACAAACATGATCTGAAAAAATTATGGCATTTATGTCTATAACGTAGACCAGGCAAAAATTTTGTAAAATTAAATGAAGGTAACTCTGATTTTTTGTGCGAAGCGAATTTTTTTTGTGATCTTATATGGTACGATAAATTTCATTCAGTCAGAAAAACAGGCCACAATTTTAATCAAAAAATTTTTGGAGTAATTAATTTCTGGTCATAATACAAAAGGTTTAAGTTTTAGTTGTAATTCTTGGCTGTAATTTTATTAACTATCTAGGCGACTCGTCAAAGGCACTTTACTTGTGCAGTCCTTTCCACTTAACCTCTGGGTTCTCTTGTAAAAAAGGAATCCTTGGTTATTGTGTTTTCGGACAGAACGCCTGAACCAAAGCAAAAATCGAATTTTCCCTGTTATGAAAAAAATATTTGTCATATACTTTGAATGTATAGGAAAAAGCTTTCGTATATAAGAAAATGTTTATCATAGAATTTTTATGCAATTTTCTGTACAATTTTGAGGAGGGGGGAGGGCGCCGAAAAAGACGCAATTTTGTTGGTCAAAACTTTCCAAAAAGTGCCTAAAAACTCTTTTTTGCCCTGTTTTTTCAAAATTTTGCCTGCGGCGCAGAAGTTTTGGCCAAAACAGGGTCTTTGTAGTGCTTTACGAGAGCTCGGAAACTCAATTTGGTCGACCTAAAAAAAAGGTCGATAAAATTTTCGAAATTTTTTTTGAAAATTCACCCCCCCCCCCTCCTCGAGAAAATCTTAGATCCGCCCCTGCCAACTGCGTGAAAAATTTTTGGGGAAATACGGTCCGTTCATTGGTCGGTTTGCTCGGAAAATCGAATTGGCCGACCTAAACAAACAGGTCTACAAAATTTTCACATTTTTTTTCAAAAAATTGCCTTCCTAGAAAAATTTCTGCGCACGCCATTGGCGAAGCTTAATAAAATAAAAATTTAAATTTGTTTAAAAAAAAGAACAAAGCAGTACATTGTTTTTTAAATCATTTATTTTTGTTTATCCGTTGGAAGTTTCCAAAAAAAGCAAATTATTTATGTATTTATATGTCTGTCCAAACACTCAAACTATTAGTTCTAGTCATATCAAGCCTACCCGCACTGGAATTTCATGGAAAATATTTTTTTATTCTGGAAATTCATCGTCAGTCTCCAAAGAACTGCACAAGTTATAGACTATAATCAGTTACAAATGGCTTTTACTTTTAACGCACGTCAAATCACATAAATCAGTCTCAAGTTATCAAGCACCCTGGAGTATAGTAAATAATTGACGGTGTTTTTTTGCTCTACACACTTAGTTTCAGATAAAAAGAGTTTTACTACTTAGACTTCTTAAAAGTTTCTCCTGTTAAGTTTATCCTTTCACCCACGTTCAACAACACCGCCACCCACGTTTACACGGTTAACAACACCCCCCCCCCCCCCCACCCACGTTTACACCCTGAGCATTTAGCGCATAGACGTGTATGGCGCTAACTGGAGTGTCGAACAAAAAGGGAGAGAGATAGAGAGGGGCGTATGGTTTGACGGGAATCATAAATTAAATTAAACAGGTTTATAATTCGATTAGGCAGTGATTATTGGAGAAATTGTAAAAAAAAATTGCAAATCTTATAGCAGAAAATTTCTAATAATCGATGATAATCGGATGATAATCGGCTTTAATGAGTTTAATGGATTCTGTTTCAGCAAAATAAAAAAAGGACTAACTATGTGCTCACCTTCCATGTCTGATTTTCCAACATCAGAATACTCTATTTCTTTTTAGATTAAATTTTTTTAATATATTCGTAACTTATCCATGAAATTCAAATGCGGAAGGTATTAAAAAGTTAATAAAATTTGCCTGTTTTTCAAGCCGATTGAAACGTTACAAAAAACTATGTTTTGAGACACTGAAAAATGAGTTGGAATAAAGCGCCTATAAAATAAAGAGAATGTTTTTTCTAAATGCTTGAAACTCAAAATTTTGTTTCAAAAAAAATTGGGTACGGAAACTTTTTGTTCAATTATAATAAAATACTCAAAGTAGAGTGTAGTGACAACTCGCACAGGTATATGTTTTTAAAAAATAAACCAAAGAGTTTTTAAAAGTCAAACTAATTGGACTAGTTTCAAAGTTTAACAATAAACAATTCTCGAACATGTCTATTCTGTTGGAACCTGATCTAAACTACATTTTATGATTGGATAAATTAGTTATTTTACCACTGTAAAGTATTTAATATTAACCAATCATGATCCATCAAACTAACAACCCACTTATTTGTAAGTGCTGGAATTACTTGTAATTTCAGCACCAGAGAGATTTGAATTTAACTTAGAAATTAGTTGACTCTCCAAGAAGACTTCAACAGCCGCAATAAACCAGTATACCCTAGATCTATTGAGCCTAGCAGAGACTAGTTAAACACCCTGAGACTAGATAGTATAAGAGTAAGATTAGGATCGGTATTAGACTAAGAAGTTGCACGAATCTATCCGGCCGAAAATAAGATAGCGTGACGAGCAGACGGTGTACCCTATCCGAAATTACTCTATGAGTTAACCACATTGGACCTAACTCATCTGGTGCGACCATAAGTCTCGAACAAGACCTTAATAGCTTAGAATTAACCAAACATAGATTAGAATTTAGACAAAACATTTTTAAAATGTTACACGACGATAATTTAATCGAAATGTCTCTACGACTCAATAGATCAAAGCCAATATTCTGAACGATAAGAGAACTACCCGGAATTGGAAGAAGACCTCGAACCAGAGACGACATACGACAAAGTAAAAATTTACCAAATAGTTATAAGATAGTACGGCAAAAGCCAACACAAACTTTTATATTTAGAATCTTATTAGCAATGAATTTAGATTTTCATTTGCAAACTTAAATCTTGAAGTCAATCTTCATGATCATTTCAGGCGCTAAACAAAATATTAATATACAATAACGATTGATAAAAAGATCTCAAATCGTTTTTCTAAAATTCTGCAGTATTCTATAAAACATGTTTGGAAAATATTTATTGAAAATCAAAATAAAAATTAGTAGCATGACAATAAACTGTTAGTAATAATAAATCATCAAATTAACCCAGCTTCATCACCTAAAACATAACAGCAATCATAAGCTCACTAACATCATAAAAAAACTAAATCTTTTTCTTAAACAAATTTAAATCATTTTAAACTTAAAATCACTTAAATTTAAAACCAGATCATCAAGGCTTATCCTTGGATCTTAATTCATTTTCTATTTAATTAAATTTAAAACTTGATCATCAAGGCCTATCCTTGGATCAAAAAGAACAATTTTGTTCTCCCCCACCCACTTAGCTAGTGTCTAACGACCTCAAACGTCGATTCACTTTCCAACCCTTTCTAAAAACCCAAGACTAATAGAAATTTTTCAACAAAACTAACCATTCAAATTAGGATAAACAGTGAAGAACTTCAGTTATTCATCCTTCACTTGAACCCTCCTCTTATCAAGACCCAGGATAAATCTTAGACTTAGTAAGTTTAAAATAGTATCAACGAACTACTCGCGTTCTAATTATACCTGAACCTTGTGGATCGATTTACTATTCTCCAACCCTTGAACACAATCACTACCCCTAAGTAAGATTAAGTAAGTTAACACCTTAGCTTATACTAGCCACGAGAAAGTAAAAATCATTCTTCGGAATCGATATACTTTTCTCTCCAACCCTGAACAAATAGACCCAGGTTAAGCTAACCAAAAAATCGTAAGGACTAACAATTTAAGAAAATAGAAATCATCTAACAACTTTTTGCATCCGTCATCCTAAACCTTATGTCATTTAAAAATCTAGGAAACAAACAAACAATCGTTTTACACAACTGTGAAATAGATAACAAAAAATACGATCTTGTAATCACACCTCATACACAAACAGTTGGATATATTAGAACAAAACGACAAACACTAAAAAGAAAAATAATAAACAAACAAAGACAAATCACACGAAAAAGATTTTCCAAAAATAGAAACGCATTTTCAGAATCAGAAGCCAGCAATTAAGACGAACTTTATAAATTAAAAGAATCTATAGATAAAAATTGCCCCATTCACGATCAATTATATTTTTCCGACTCAGAAACAACTTCAAATTCATCAAAAAGAGGAAAAAGACGAATAAAAAAGCAATATAAACACAAACCAGTACACTTATATAACTGGAATCAACCAATTAGACACATCGATAATTACCTATTAACAGTCATTAAACGAAAAAATGAGCCAAACACACACTCCAAGTGAAGATAGTCCAGATGGTGACGATATCTTCCCCTTCCTCATAGATGCACCCAATGATAGAGGACAGCATATACTTTGCAAGAACTTACTACTAAATTTGTTTGAACCCGGAATCAGCCCATGTAAAACAGAGTTCCCAGATGTAAAAATCAAAAGACAAATTATTGATCACTATCTGAAAGATATATGTAATTTAACACAACACTACGGAATCTACAAAACTCAATTTGGTCGACCTAAAAAAAAGGTCGATAAAATTTTCGAAATTTTTTTTGAAAATTCACCCCCCCCTCCTCGAGAAAATCTTAGATCCGCCCCTGCCAACTGCGTGAAAAATTTTTGGGGAAATACGGTCCGTTTATTGGTCCGATTGCTCGGAAAATCGAATTGGCCGACCTAAACAAACAGGTCTACAAAATTTTCACATTTTTTTTCAAAAAATTGCCTTCCTAGAAAAATTTCTGCGCACGCCCTTGGCGAAGCTTAATAAAATAAAAATTTAAATTTGTTAAAAAAAAGAACAAAGCAGTACATTATTTTTTAAATCATTTATTTTTGTTTATCCGTTGGAAGTTTCCAAAAAAAGCAAATTATTTATGTATTTATATGTCTGTCCAAACACTCAAACTATTAGTTCTAGTCATATCAAGCCTACCCGCACTGGAATTTCATGGAATATATTTTTTTATTCTGGAAATTCATCGTCAGTCTCCAAAGAACTGCACAAGTTATAGACTATAATATAATCAGTTACAAATGGCTTTTACTTTTAACGCACGTCAAATCACATAAATCAGTCTCAAGTTATCAAGCACCCTGGAGTATAGTAAATAATTGACGGTGTTTTTTTGCTCTACACACTTAGTTTCAGATAAAAAGAGTTTTACTACTTAGGCTTCTTAAAAGTTTCTCCTGTTAAGTTTATCCTTTCACCCACGTTCAACAACACCGCCACCCACGTTTACACGGTTAACAACACCCCCCCCCCACCCACGTTTACACCCTGAGCATTTAGCGCATAGACGTGTATGGCGCTAACTGGAGTGTCGAACAAAAAGGGAGAGAGATAGAGAGGGGCGTATGGTTTGACGGGAATCATAAATTAAATTAAACAGGTTTATAATTCGATTAGGCAGTGATTATTGGAGAAATTGTAAAAAAAAATTGCAAATCTTATAGCAGAAAATTTCTAATAATCGATGATAATCGGATGATAATCGGCTTTAATGAGTTTAATGGATTCTGTTTCAGCAAAATAAAAAAAGGACTAACTATGTGCTCACCTTCCATGTCTGATTTTCCAACATCAGAATACTCTATTTCTTTTTAGATTAAATTTTTTTAATATATTCGTAACTTATCCATGAAATTCAAATGCGGAAGGTATTAAAAAGTTAATAAAATTTGCCTTTTCTTCAAGCCGATTGAAACGTTACAAAAAACTATGTTTTGAGACACTGAAAAATGAGTTGGAATAAAGCGCCTATAAAATAAAGAGAATGTTTTTTCTAAATGCTTGAAACTCAAAATTTTGTTTCAAAAAAAATTGGGTACGGAAACTTTTTGTTCAATTATAATAAAATACTCAAAGTAGAGTGTAGTGACAACTCGCACAGGTATATGTTTTTAAAAAATAAACCAAAGAGTTTTTAAAAGTCAAACTAATTGGACTAGTTTCAAAGTTTAACAATAAACAATTCTCGAACATGTCTATTCTGTTGGAACCTGATCTAAACTACATTTTATGATTGGATAAATTAGATATTTTACCACTGTAAAGTATTTAATATTAACCAATCATGATCCATCAAACTAACAACCCACTTATTTGTAAGTGCTGGAATTACTTGTAATTTCAGCACCAGAGAGATTTGAATTTAACTTAGAAATTAGTTGACTCTCCAAGAAGATTTCAACAGCCGCAATAAACCAGTATACCCTAGATCTATTGAGCCTAGCAGAGACTAGTTAAACACCCTGAGACTAGATAGTATAAGAGTAAGATTAGGATCGGTATTAGACTAAGAAGTTGCACGAATCTATCCGGCCGAAAATAAGATAGCGTGACGAGCAGACGGTGTACCCTATCCGAAATTACTCTATGAGTTAACCACATTGGACCTAACTCATCTGGTGCGACCATAAGTCTCGAACAAGACCTTAATAGCTTAGAATTAACCAAACATAGATTAGAATTTAGACAAAACATTTTTAAAATGTTACACGACGATAATTTAATCGAAATGTCTCTACGACTCAATAGATCAAAGCCAATATTCTGAACGATAAGAGAACTACCCGGAATTGGAAGAAGACCTCGAACCAGAGACGACATACGACAAAGTAGAAATTTACCAAATAGTTATAAGATAGTACGGCAAAAGCCAACACAAACTTTTATATTTAGAATCTTATTAGCAATGAATTTAGATTTTCATTTGCAAACTTAAATCTTGAAGTCAATCTTCATGATCATTTCAGGCGCTAAACAAAATATTAATATACAATAACGATTGATAAAAAGATCTCAAATCGTTTTTCTAAAATTCTGCAGTATTCTATAAAACATGTTTGGAAAATATTTATTGAAAATCAAAATCAAAATTAGTAGCATGACAATAAACTGTTAGTAATCATAAATCATCAAATTGTCCCAGCTTCATCACCTAAAACATAACAGCAATCATAAGCTCACTAACATCATAAAAAAACTAAATCTTTTTCTTAAACAAATTTAAATCATTTTAAACTTAAAATCACTTAAATTTAAAACCAGATCATCAAGGCTTATCCTTGGATCTTAATTCATTTTCTATTTAATTAAATTTAAAACTTGATCATCAAGGCCTATCCTTGGATCAAAAAGAACAATTTTGTTCTCCCCACCCACTTAGCTAGTGTCTAACGACCTCAAACGTCGATTCACTATCCAACCCTTTCTAAAAACCCAAGACTAATAGAAATTTTTCAACAAAACTAACCATTCAAATTAGGATAAACAGTGAAGAACTTCAGTTATTCATCCTTCACTTGAACCCTCCTCTTATCAAGACCCAGGATAAATCTTAGACTTAGTAAGTTTAAAATAGTATCAACGAACTACTCGCGTTCTAATTATACCTGAACCTTGTGGATCGATTTACTATTCTCCAACCCTTGAACACAATCACTACCCCTAAGTAAGATTAAGTAAGTTAACACTTTAACTTAGACTAGCCACGAGAAAGTAAAAATCATCCTCCGGAATCGATATACGGTTTTCTCTCCAACCCAACAATACGAACCAAGTTAGGCTAACCGCAAAAAATCGTAGGAACTAACAGTTTAAGACATTGGAAATCATTAACCCAAATATTGCATCTATCATCCTAATCCTTATGTCAAGAGACAATTTACGAAACAAACAAACAATCATAATACACAATTGTTTAATTAACGACGAAAAATACGACCTCGTAATCACACCACTCAGACAAACAATAGGATACACAAGAACAAAGTTACAAACACTAAGAAAAAAAATTACTAACAAACAAAAAAAAGTATTAGGAAACGATTTTCAAAACGAAGAAACGTCCGTCATCCTAAACCTTATGTCATTTAAAAATCTAGGAAACAAACAAACAATCGTTTTACACAACTGTGAAATAGATAACAAAAAATACGATCTTGTAATCACACCTCATACACAAACAGTTGGATATATTAGAACAAAACGACAAACACTAAAAAGAAAAATAATAAACAAACAAAGACAAATCACACGAAAAAGATTTTCCAAAAATAGAAACGCATTTTCAGAATCAGAAGCCAGCAATTAAGACGAACTTTATAAATTAAAAGAATCTATAGATAAAAATTGCCCCATTCACGATCAATTATATTTTTCCGACTCAGAAACAACTTCAAATTCATCAAAAAGAGGAAAAAGACGAATAAAAAAGCAATATAAACACAAACCAGTACACTTATATAACTGGAATCAACCAATTAGACACATCGATAATTACCTATTAACAGTCATTAAACGAAAAAATGAGCCAAACACACACTCCAAGTGAAGATAGTCCAGATGGTGACGATATCTTCCCCTTCCTCGTAGATGCACCCAATGATAGAGGACAGCATATACTTTGCAAGAACTTACTACTAAATTTGTTTGAACCCGGAATCAGCCCATGTAAAACAGAGTTCCCAGATGTAAAAATCAAAAGACAAATTATTGATCACTATCTGAAAGATATATGTAATTTAACACAACACTACGGAATCTACACCATAGAATTCACCTCACCAAACCCGAATCACCGCAAATATGTAATTCAAACAGACGACATTGATTTAGAATTTTCAAAAGTATTCTCAGAATATATAAAAAGCATACAATATCATAACTCACAAAGAGCAAACTCCATATTTACTAATGAAGTTTTTGCAATAATATATAGTTATATCTCAATATTAGAAAACGAAATCCCAATCTCAAATGTCTCACCGACAGAGACATCTAAACATATAAGGGTACGACATGAAATCACACTATTTTCATCTTTTCTAAATATAATTAAAGAAAATTTCACTAAAGATGAAGTTTCACAACATACAAAACATGACTTACAAAAAATTTTGGCATGGTTTATAATAGATTATTTCACACATAATATAGATTTAATTTCACAAGCAAGAAAAAATTTTAGACCTCAAAATTCAAACGATGATACCGCCATCACAGAACAGTCAGACTACGTTTGGGACCCCGAATGGTCTCATTATGCATTTATAAATATCCCACAATCAATTGCAAGTCAAGCAATAAGTACAATATCTTATATAAGAGATTATGTAAGAGTAGTACCATTAACCATTGACGCAACACCATTAAACTACAATACATTTTTACCTGATACTCGAAATAACAGTTTAAATTCGACCGTCATACACAATGAAAACCTTAATGGAACTAGAAATCTCACTCAACAAGATATTCAGACACCATCACACTTCATAAATGAAGAAATTGTCCAAACAACAACAACTACACAACAAAGTATTTCACCAATACCTCCAAATTTAACAACACCAAGAAATACAAACACTTCGCTAGCACATGTAACCTTACAATCAACCGTTAAACCTTCGGTTGCTCCAAAATATTCACAAATGGATTACCAAACATATAGACCCATGACAATACCGTCAAAAACACGCAGAACATTCACAAGAAACAATTTTGCGAAACATAATTATAATTATACACATTCATCAAAAACAAACTATCCTCCACGAAATAATAATAATAATCAAATCAGATCTCGATATTGGAATAATCCAATGGCAACAACCAATTCAGTAAATTTTCAAGCTAATCCACATCCTCCACAGGATCATAGTGAAAATTATCCATTCTTTCAACAGAATAAAAAAATAAAAAACAAGCACCTCATCAAACGGATTATCTATCCTCTGATGATGATCATTTACAACCAGATATATTTGCACCATATACCCAAGAATATCGCGGACAAGGAATGCAGAAACCATATACACATCATAGAAATTTTTCTCCACACCAGATAGATACACAAAATCAACAACCAATACAAATGCAAAACCCAATTAATACACAATCTTTTCAACCAATTCAGCCACAAAACCCAATGATTACACACTCATATCAACCAACACAAATGCAAAATGAAATACCACTTCCATATTATCTTCAACAACACGAAATAACAAAAAATCAACTTTCTAATTTTTCACAAATGCCAAATGCAGCAGAATCATTACAAATGACAATGAATCCATACCTTATGGGTGGATCATCAATAACATCAAACAAACCATTAATGGTATTCACAGGAACAGACCCTGAATATTCTGTAGAAGATTATTTAAATGCAGTAACAGCAAATTTAATTTTAAATATAGGACCTGAACCAATTAATACGCCACTACATCAAAACTGGATACATCGACGCACAGCGTTGATACAGACAACCCTAGACGGCGCAGCCCAAAAATGGTTTTCAGTATTGCCTATAGAAATAAAATCAAATTGGAAGAGATTTACACAAGAATTTTCAAAAATGTTTGACTCCGAAAGAAACAAACAACAACAAAGAGTTTTATGTAATGAAATTCGCAGATTACCAAATGAAACCATCAAACAATTAGCAGTACTTAACGAAACACTAGTTCGAAAAGCATATTCATTAAATACACACGATTATAAAAACACAAAAATGACAGAAATCTTAATGATGACCTTAACACCTCAATTAAGGAAAATAGCAAAAAAAAGAGAGCATCCCATCCCTCCTCAATTCGAGAGCCCGATTTAGATTTTCGAAAACTAGTAGACAAGCTAGAGCAAGCGGAAATCACAATGAAACTTGAAGAAACAGAAAATCAGAAATTACAATATGTTAACCGAATTGAAACAAATACCACAAATATCAATAATATACAGGAATCAGATACAGACCTCGTTGAAAAAATCACTGAAATACTCGATATTTACGAAAAACACCCAAACTTTAAAGGCAAACCATCTTTCAAAAAATGGTGTAATTATTGCCGACGATACGGACATAGTATTTCTGAATGTAGACAAAAACAACAGGACAATCAAAACAAACCTCAAAAATATAAAGAACCGAATAAATCATTCTACCAATACATGAAGAAAGATCAAAATCCACCGAACAAAAATGTATACAGCAACAACAGTTCAGGAAAACCACTTCCGAACAAAACCAACTACACGAGAAATCAATCACCATATAACTCAAGTTATAGAGGAAGATCACCAGAACGAAGAAATACACAAAATTCGTCACAAAATCAT
This sequence comes from Symsagittifera roscoffensis, assembly GCF_963678635.1. Classification (NCBI taxonomy): domain Eukaryota; kingdom Metazoa; phylum Xenacoelomorpha; order Acoela; family Convolutidae; genus Symsagittifera; species Symsagittifera roscoffensis. The sequence goes on from NW_026970955.1 coordinate 44,809, forward strand.
TACAATAGACCAAATAGTCGAAATAACTACTCCCGATCAAATTCGAACACAACACAATTTGTTTCTAGATCTAATTCCCAATCAAGGAATAATTACTATCCAAACAATCAATCACGAAACTCATCATACAATAGAAGTAGAAACTACTCCAATAATCGAAATAGAAGTTATTCAAACAACCGAAACCAGAATTACCCGAACAATCGATCAAGGAATAACTCATATAATAGATCAAACTATAACAGACCAAACAATAATTATCAAAACAGATCACAAAATAATTCACAAAATCGACATTCAAGTTATAATAATCGTTATAGAAATTATTCCCAATCACCACACAGGAATAATAACCATTATAATAATTCTAATAATCGCCACAGAAGGAGTACACCTAAACATCAAAGAAATATAAATCAAGTATAATCAAATCCAGAAACAACATCAGACCCCCCAGGTATTGATGACACAGGAAATAACGAGCTACAACTGAATCAAATAAACTGTGAATCATCAGATTCAGAAAGTGATACAGAAAACACTACCTCCATAAATATGATAGCAGTTGAAAATGACTACGAACCTATTATATATGAACAACCTTTTTCATCACATTTATATGAAAATCAATTAGAACTACTTCACAATTATTATATTGAACCCATCCATTCCACACAAACGGCACAAGAAACTAACGAAATCAACACTACAAACCAATCCAATGAAAACGACAAAACAAAATGCTTGAATACAAATCACATCTATCAAAATATACAAAAAGAACAACCTAAAGAAAAAATTTGGACAATACCATTTCTTTTAGAAAGTCCAAGAAACAAAGAATTTCAACCACCAGATCTTGAAATTGATTTTTTAATTGATTCAGGAGCAGAATCAAACATAATAAACATTCCCACATGGAATGAGATAAAAACATTACACCCAAAAATAACACCTCTTGAAACCTCCAGTAAACTAGCAACAGCACAGGGATCAACATTGGTAAACTATGAAAAAATTCAATTATTTCTTCTCCCCACAAGAACAATAGAGCAAAATAAAATTTTAAATAAACCATTTAAACAAATATTCCATATCACGGATATTAAACACAATATTATTGGAATACCATTTATCTCTAAATATATACCAACAATCAACATCTTAAACAGTAAAATACTAATCAAAGATAAATACACAAAAACAAAAGACACATCCCTAACATTTTTCCAAAGATTAAACAAACAACCACCATTCTTTTCAAAATTTTATCCAATATATAACCAACAAAGAAAACACCTGAAACCACTATCAGGAAACATGTATAATTTTTCAATAAAACAAGTTCACCAATATGATAAAAAACAAAATAAACAACAACTCTATATGTCAGACTTTGAATTCAAACCTATCCATAAGTTTTTCAAAATCACAATCTCATCCATAAAATATTTGAAAAACTCGAATTCAGATATTATATATCTACATGTATACAACAATACACCCTATCAAGTAACATTACCTTTAGGACTTTTAGGCTATTGCGAAACCAACGCTACGATATCACCAATACACGAAAAAGAATACCGCGTAAATAATATACTCCAATTATTAGATATTTGTCAATCCACAATTCTTAATGAAGAATTATCCATAAATAATATAATAAGTAATGAAAAAAGAAATACAGATTATTTCACAAAAACTCCATATTTCAAACCTACATTCAACATAAGTAACTACACAGAGACTCAACAGAAGTTTTTAACAATGTTTAACTTTCAACATTCACAAATAACACAAGACGAATTTGATAAATTAGCCAAACAGCTAATAAAATATTCATCAGTCTATGCAACATCTAAATTTGATGTTGGCAAAATCAGCTCATCACTACACCTTCCACTAAAACCTGACGCAGTTTTCAAAAAACAAAGAGCAAGTAAAGTACCAATTCACTTACATGATAAAGTAAACAGATTACTCGATATTTTAGAACAATACAATATTATCTTACCGGTAAACAAAGAAGAACAACCAAAAGGTAACACATTTATCAACCCTGTTATCATCCTAGCAAAAAGAGAATCATTAAAAATAGTTCTAGACGCTAGATACCTTAATTCACTAATAGACGAATCAAAATGCAATTGGCCTATTGAACCAATACAAGTTATTTTAACAAAAATAAACGGAAAATACTTTACAACCGCAGATATGAATAGTGCATATAATCAAATGCCACTAGATGAACAATCGCGACGCTTAACACAATTTGTTATTGGAAATCAGCGATATGAATTCAACCGCCTATTCTATGGAATATCCATAGGACCAGCAGCATTTTCAGCTTTTATGAGCAAAATTTTTAGACCACTAATACTCAAGAAAAACGCAATCACTTATTTAGACGATGTTTTTATGCAATCACAAACAAAAGAAGAAATGTTCAATGTCTTAGAAAACTATCACAAAATACTTCAGAACGAAAATCTGAAGGCCGCCCCCGATAAATCACACTTCTTTTTAACACGAGTTAAATTCTTAGGACATAATATAGAAAGAAAAACAATCACTCCATTAAAATCACGCATTGATGCTATTCAAAAACTCCAACCACCAACAAACAAAAAGAAAATCCAAGAATTCCTTGGAATGTTAAACTTTTTAAGCAAATATGTCTATAAAATGCAATTATACCCAAGACCATTCTATAATATACTTAGACAACAAAATAATTTTGAATGGAACACAGAACATCAAGCACGATTTGAAGAAATTAAAAAACTCCTAACTGAACAAATTTCGAATACAATTCCAGATCCAAATCAACCATTCTATGCAATGTGCGATGCTTCGAATTTTGGCATCGGCGCAGCATTATTACAATCACACAATGGCACAAACAAAATGAATCTTATATCAGCAAATTCTCGATTATTCACTCAAGCAGAGCTACGACTCTCAACTCTAATGAGAGAATGTACAGCCATAATATATACACTAACAGAATATGAATTTCTGATACTTGGATCAAAACATCCAACAGTTCTATTTACAGATCACAAACCAATCATTTTTCTCTTTACACAAAAATCCAATCCAAATCATCGAGTTTATAGATTTCAATTAATTCTAATGAAATTCCCAAACTTACATATAGTTTGGACAGCAGGAAAGAATCTTGCATTACCAGACACTTTAAGTCGAAATACACCACCTGAATTACTTACACGAAAAACTACAGTAGAAATACCCAAAAATATAAAATTCTACCTTGCAGAAAACGAAACATCACCCCGACTAGAATGCAAATATGCAGTAAAAACTGACGTTGAACAATCACAGATAAACAATTTACAACACTTCCCACTTTATTTAGATTGCCAAAATAACCACTACGAAGTTGATCTACTTGGAACATCACATTTCAAACCAATTCCATACTCACAATGGATAAAAAATAACACCCAACAAAAAAGAGTAAAACAACACCCGCATAAAAAAGACCTTTTTCCTTTAATTGAAAAAGAAAACCTAACCGATAAAATAAATTTATCAGGACCACAAACAAACGATTCAAAATACACAATAAATCAAGTTTTTGACCTCCATGACCCACTTGATACAATTCCTTTATCTAAATTAGAAATAGAAAACATTTTTCTCCCCCCAACAGATAGAATTACAATTAATACTTTGAAACAATATCAAAATCTTGACCCAGTAATTAGACAACTAAAATCATGGCACAAATATAAAACTAAACCCGTCAAGGCAGATACAACTATTTTAGGAAATAAAACACTCCTCCGATATTTTCGAAAATTTAATAATACAACAATTAACGAAAACACAGACATTCTAGAATACAAATTAAATGAATCTACAGTTCCCTGTCTCCCTCTAAGTATGATTCTTATAGCTTTTAATATTTCACATACACAAAACATTGAAGGACACTCTGGATCAGAGAAAACATATTCAAATTTCATACAAAACTTTTATTTTCCAAATGCACCAATTTGGATAAAAGTACTATGCAATGATTGTATAGTATGTCAGCTAAATAAACCTTATCCAAATCAAAAACAAATAGCTCAAAAACAAGATTTCAAAGGACAAAGTTTGTACTTTAACCACCGTATTTCATTTGATACAAAAGGACCAATTTCACCCTCATCCGAAGGAAACTCCTACATTATGGTAATTGTTGACGCGTTTACACATTATGTAGCACTTAACCAGTACCACATTGTAACGCTTATTACGCTTACACAACGCTCTATGAACACTGGATAGCTAAATTCGGACTACCAGAAATTTTAGTTACAGACAACGGTACAGAATTCATAAATAATGAAATCATCACACTATGTCATCTATATAATATCAAACACAAACCACGTACATCTCACGCACCTTGGACAAACGGCTTAGTCGAAGGTATGAACCGTTCACTACAAGAATATCTTAGATGTATCATCAATGGAAATGATACAAGATATACCGAATGGTCAGCAGATGTAAAACTATTTCCCTTAGCATATAATTCACAAATCACGACAACTCTAGGAATGTCACCATATGAAATGGTTTTTAATCAAAAGCCACGCAAACCGATTATGTTTACAGCAAACTCTCATAAAAATGCACAAAGTTATTGTCAACCGAATAAAGACTCAATTTGTTATAATCTACCTCTACACACACACACAATGAAGATCATTTTCATCACCCACAAATTCTTAAATTAGCCTCCGGTACACACACCGAATGGATTTTAAACAGAGATAGAAAACACAATGAAATTTACCAAAGAGTAACAAAAAAGTTGTTACAAAGGCAAAACATTAATGAACAAATAAATTCACGCTTTACACCAGCCTCCGATTTAAAAATTGGAACATTTGTTTTAATACCCAATTTTAACACTCAAAAAGGAATTTCTAAAAAATTACAACCCCTTCGTAAAGGACCATACCAAATAATTGCCAAACCCACTGATGTCTTATATAAAATCACCGACTCAGAACAAAAAGAAATTGTTCAACATCGAAACAACCTATTATCTTATTACCCAAAAGAATACGCACTACGCGAACTAACTCAATTGTATTCTTTCACAGGTTTAAAAGTTATTCAAAAATACCCACATACGGAAAATAAAACAAAGGAACAACATGACATTCACCTCGAAAACCAAAATAAAAAATCAACTACAACAAAAAACAATACAAAAAAGCTAGATCAAAATACACCACAAAAAGGAAGAAAAAATAGAAAAATGACAGAAAAAATAATACCTCAAGAACAAATCGACAAATCAGAACATAGAGAGTCATCACGACTTAGAAATCAACCACGTAAAAACTATAAGACATTCATTCCACAATCTAAAATATTAAAGAAAGTCGAATTTCAAAAACAGCTTTAAATTTATATTCAATAATTTTTGCACCTCTGAAATATTTTGAACTTTCATTTTTCAAAATAACATGCTGACAAACACGCAAAGATTCTAGTTCATAATTAGCCAATAGGATTCATCCAATCCGTCACCTTCTCTAACTCTAACACAGATCAACTAGACGAACGATATTAAAGTCCAGGCATATCTATAACTATAACTTTGCGACCTCCAGGTCAGAAATAAGCAAACCATTCCAACTTGACAACTAAAATAAAAATCACCATAATATCATAACCCTCCCTTATCTAATAAACCAAAGATCAACAATATTTCCCCAACTCAGACCTCAAATACCCCCCAAACAAATATGTTAAATTAGCCTAAAGTAAAAGAACGACCATTTTAATTAGCCTAAAGTATAAAAATCTCAAAAATACCCCAGATCATTTGACAAATGAAAATAAAGACAAAGAAGACCTCCCGATCACCATAAAATTTGCCCCCATCAATTTTTCACAAAACTCAACCCACTTGTCAAAAAACCAATAAATAATCCGACCACACTTGAAAATTGCCTCAAACAACAAAAAATATTCGATCGAGAAGCCATTTCTTAAATGCTCTTCTCTCGACCAGTTACCATAATTCTAAACATTCTCGCAAACTTTTTCACAATATTTAAACCTTTCATCATATTTCTTTTTGACACCTTTGAATCTTTTGTAATAATCTTAATCATTTTTTGCAATATTTTTTTAATTTTCTATTCCATATTTGAACTATACCTCCAGCTTTCAAAAGCTATTGACTATATCCACAGGTACGATTCACAAAACTTATCTAAATGTAACGAACCATTTTTAGTAGAACAGATATTTTCTTACTATTTGTAATTTTTATAACATTTCTATCATCTCTCATCTTGACAATATGCAAATGTATAGAGAAAGCAATTATCACATTCGCCCTAGCAACAATCCTCCTAATTCTTTTTCTAGAAGAATACTACAATAAACATAAATTTTTTCACTAAAAGAATAGATCAAAAACCATCAAAAATTGCTAACCAACAATCACACAGTCAGTCTTCACCGACATCATCCCAGGAAAACCCAACACCACCTTCAATTACCCAAAACCCCCAAACATCTACACGAATTTCCTTTCAAGATAACCCATATACCTTTGAAGAACGACACGCTCGCTTATCAGAACCACTAGAACCAGTTCAACGACAAGACCCTCTAAGTGAACCAACATATAACTTATACCCAACATTACCACAAGAATTAAGTAGAATACGAAATCCTAGTCAAAACCAAAATACAGTAGAAATAAATAGACAAATTATACATCCTCGACGAAACAGAAATTCTCAAACTCCCCGAGTTCATTTTGATATACCTCAATCCCCATCACAAAGTACTCCAGAAAACCCCATCGGTATATTACCAGAAACCCCTACGCTTCTTTCACAACGTAGCACCTCAAGCCTACCCTCAGATTACTTAGGTTCAACACCAACTCCTGAACAAATACGTGAAAATCCCTTTAACCCTACAAACCAAACATCACGACTACCATATTGGACAACACATTCATTCACACAAGGTGAACCAAATTTAATCAATGATCCAATAGATATTTCTACGGATACAACAACATCCTCATCACTACCAGAATCATTATCACTACCATCAACACCATCAATAAGCCAGATTTCACCACCACCTTTTAACTTAAATTTCCCAAATAACCTCGACGCTAGATATCGAGAACAATCATCAACAAATATTCTTTTAAGACTAGACTGGAATACATTCACAGCACCTCCACCATTATTTGGACAACACCTAGAAAGTAACCGACTCCATAACTGGGCACTAAATAGACTACAATATAGAAAAGACATTCACGAAGACATTCGTGCTCATAACATCCAAATACTCCAACAAAATAGTCTACAATTAAAATTTGAAATCACGGTTAAATTAAACAACATTACTCAACATCCCTATCCATTGAATCCACCAAATATAACAGCTCAATCCCTACCACCACCATTTATAACAACTGAAGTAATATACAAATACGACAGATATACCAAAAAGACAATTGGTTACATCACATTTTATAACCCATACTCAGGATTATCATACACATGTATATTCTAAAAATATTGATTTTTCTCCAACTCTTTTTTCTAGTAATCTCCAATCAAAACATAAACCCTTCCCCCCGCACAGGACCCCAAGATTTATTAGTAACACATTACGATTGTGACGAAAACGAACAAAAAACACTACACAATTATGCAATAAATCAAGTATCACAGTGCGAAACAGAACCACAAGCCATAGAAACAACAAATGTAATAGCGACACTTTATTCAAAAGCCCGAGCAACAACAGTTATAGGATATAAATTCACAGCAACATTTTCTGAAAAGAAAGTACATTGTTCACAAGTCTCAAATGGAAATAAAAACCGACTTGACCACGAATCATTCTAGCAGAGTAATATAGAACGACTTTTACATCTCAATCCCGAAGATTGTAAAAACGAGTTACTCAGACTAAATATCACAAAAAATAAAAACACAGATAGAAATTTAGTATATTTCCAAGTTTTTTCAGATTCTGTACATCAAGCAGAACTTGAAAGATATCAAGGACATATAAAACTAGACGAAAAATATCCATACAACGGCGCACACGGAAGATTAACTTATGACATACACGATAAACACTGGATACCACATATTGGTATAAATAACCCATCAAACTGCAAAGCAGACACAAAAAATAAAGGATATCAAGAAATAATGTTTTTCGATTGGAAAATACAACTCGAAAAAATACAACTCACACGCGATTTATCAGACAACACAATGATCTATCAAGGAATTAGATTACCTTGTAAAAACGATCAAGGCTATTGTGACCCTACAACACGAACACAAGCAACAATTGTTTGGTTCCCCGAAGACACATGTACAACATTTCAAGTAGCAAAAATACACGCTCGAATGATAAAATTTCACGAAAAATATTTTATACAATCAATTCCATATGAACAAGTAAATCCATCACGAAAACAAAGTACTAATTTTAGAAACATTCACAATATAGAAAATAAATTGACACGTTTTCAAATATATCAAGAAACAGAACTTGCATGTAAATACAGAAACCCACTTCACAAAACACAATACTCTGAAATATTAGTTGAATACGAAAAAGGATTCGACATGACCACTGGAAAAATAAAAATCGACCCATATGCCACAGGTCATCCTCCAAACGAAGGAACATCATATATACCAGTTAATTTTCAAAAAAGTAAAGGTCAACCCGGTGGACATCTAAAGCCCCATGACACTAGAAGCACACGTTTACAAGAACTATCACTAATGAATAGTACATATTTCGGTAATATCCACTATGATGTTCACTTAGATATGAAATTAGACTACACAATTAGCCGAATTTTTCAAGAAATGTCACTCTCTGAATTAGAAACACTTCACCAACTATGCGAATTAGAAAGAACACAAATCCTACAATCACTTGCATTAGCAGTATTAAAAATACCCTACGCAGGATATTCATTATCAGGCAATAGATCAAATTTTTTAGACTATGAAGGAAACATTTTATGGTTTTATACCTGTACCAAAAAAGTATCACCACTATATGTTTTTGAAGATAAACGATGCTATAAAAGAATCCCTATCTTTTATAAGAATAAAGTACACTTCGTTGACACACTTTCAAGACGAACCTATTTCTGGGATACCGCAGTCCCATGTGGATCAGAAAATAGCCACAATGTAGTACAACTGAACCCTGATGAAGATAAATATTACCTTCTTACCCCATATCCCACATTAATGCAATCACTCAAAAAATTTTCACCTGAAAGCATTAGAGCTATTGTTCGAAACCCAAATATTGACTTACAATCAATTGGAATATATTCAAAATCCGATATACAACATCACATTAGAACACAACAATTCCAAGAATTATTAACACAAATGGACACGATACAAAGACAATCAATTGACCAAAACTTACGCAAACTTGCCGAAACAGCAGGATTTGCAGACATTTATACACAAGATTATAGCGGATATTTTAAAGACATTAAAGACTATATATATCTCAACGGTGAAAAATACCGACCACAAGATATCTCACCTATAAATATTTTTAGCTTTGTTACACTCAAAAATGAAATTCTTGATTTTCTAGGATGGCCCTATTACATCTTAGAAAAATTAATTATTTTATACGCAATGTTTAACTTTATAGGTTTTTTTTCTCACTCTTAAAAGGAATCTATAATACATGCGCTATACACACACAAGTAAATAGACAAGCAAGTGTAGCACGCATCTTATTTGCAGGATTTTTTGGAATTTTTTCATCATCAATAAACAAAACTCTTTTAGACGCACAAATAAAAGAATACAACACAAAAATAGCAACAAGACAGAACACATATGACGAAGAACATAACAATGTAGACATTACGCCTACAGCACCACAGTTACCACCCCTACCACATAACCATCCATTATCACTTGTCCCACGAAATTTTCGAAATTTAGCAATAACACATACTCCAAATTTCAGACCAACCATATCACAAAGTCCCATTCAACATATAATGACACACAATTCACTAGATGAAAATACATATGAACAAATTATAGAACAACCACATACAACTGCTTTTCAGTCTCAAAATAATAATTTTTTTAGCCCACGATGAGCCGACAACTTGGATCCCTACACCGCTCAAATTCCCACCCAACCAACCTCAACACTCCAATTACAATAATTCCACTTTTTGCTTTCCCGCCACCCGATTTCCCAAACAATAATATAACATCAGGCATGAATTCAGACACTAATTCACATAACTCAGTTTTATACTCCATCTCACAACTCAATAACCCAGATATTGAAACCCCTGATGAATTTGCCGACTCTGAACCATCTCCATCCAATAATTTTCAAACCAATCCCTCAGTTTTTTCGAAACCCCCTTTTCAACCAATCCCACCATATAACCCACTCCCATCCATTTCTACACCCTCCTATGCTTCACAAGTTACCCCAACCTACTCTTCACTTCATTTAGATCGATCATCCAACTCTCCAGACACCCCCCAAATCTCCCAAGAACTAGATAATTTTATCACCTTACAACAACAACCCTTCCACCTTGACACCTCAACTATAAACCAGATTTCATCAACCATAGAATCATCAAACCCACCTACCCCTACACCCTCTTCAGCTTATACCGCATCACTAGCACCATCATCCACATCCACCGAATCATCAATTAGCACTAATAGAGCTTACCGCACTTTCAAAAGAAAATTCCCAAACCATCCATTTCCAACAAAACCAGGAACAGCCCGTGAATATTTTAATCATCCAAATCACACTAACACGAAAGATTTTTTAGCCATCACCTTACCCTCATTCCCACAGTATACTTTAAATACCCCTAACGACACTAACGACACACGTAGTTTTGTAGATGAACAAGTTTTAATGCCTACACTTCATTGGACATCATATTATCATTTTACTAACCCCCTTTGCCTACCTTTATCTAATACTCACATCGATATAGAACGAAATCAAGATATGCTATATCGACTCACTACACCACTAACACATAGACAATTTACTTACATCGGATATAAAAAATCACTAAAAACATACACTGCACCCCGAGCTAACGAATATACGCTAGAATATTACGATCATAACATCATCCGAACTAACCAAGACCAATTTTTAGATGATGATCGCTTCGCTAACCCACAAATCACAGAAAAATTTTTCATCAAAACACCATATGTTTTTACACTCAATATGTTTGATCGCAAATTCGACCACATCATTTCTGAAGCACTAACCGACACACAAGCTTACGAAAGTTTTAAAGAAAGATTTCAATTATTTTCACTAACCTTTCATTTCCTTGCACCACATGAACGAGATTTGCACTGCTCACACGACATTATGTTACGCACTAAACAAACCCACACATATACATATTACCGCTTTATACAAAATCACTTTGACCTACACACTCCATCAAGACAACCACACCATCGTTTTCAATTTATTAACTCTAAATACACATCACCATTTTTTCTTAACTTCACATATTGGATCAAAGATACTAACCTTCACGGTATTCTTCGCAATTATGATCCCATAACCCAAATGTATATTTTTTGTCCCATCACAAAGACCTTCAACGCAGAAGAATCCAGACCCTTCCTTATCCCATGTTTTATTTAGATTTTTAGTCTTCATCTCACGATCATCTGCAAAATACACAAAAGAAAAATAAAAAATAGAAAACTTCTTCAAATTCTTAAAAACTCTATTAATATTTTACATTAGATAAATTCAATAAAATTCATACCAATGTAGTAAATTAATTTATAAATTATTTCCCTAAAAGCAGTAATTCTAATAATGATGAAAATTTGTAAATTAATTTTTCCCCAAAACTAGCAGTAAAATTGAAATTCTATGTAGTAAATTGATAAAACGCAAATGCAGTACTAACCTTTTGATATTTCATTCACTCGCACAAGAATTCTATCCAAACTCGCACAAGCTCGCCCACGAAGAATTGTTTAAATAATGAATTTCAGTTTTAAGTTTTCACACTCAACAACTCTAACACACGATAACAAGTTTCAAACTTTCCTTTAACCCGGTTGGAAAGGAATTATATACTAAACAAAACTAACCAATGCAGCTTACTAAACACCACAACACATAGAATAACAGCATGACTAAGAAAAGGAAACCAACGGTACCCAAACCGGATTAACCCAGTTTAAAACTGGATAATTTATTCTTTTGAAGACTATTATAAAGTCTAAGAAAGAAATAATAAAACACAAAAAAGTCGAAAGACAAACCCATACCAAAAACAATTTGATTTTTGAAAAAAGGACACAACCAACGAAACATAAGAAAAACCACAATAAACCCAACATAAAACGTTATCACATAACAGGACCTCTCACAGAAACCGCACAAAATCATACTCCCACTCCTGGCCTAACCCACCAGAGAGGACGTCCTGAGCATGCTCTATAGCCGGCCTAACCCACCGCGCTACATCCACGCTTTGTGACCACACTCCTATTTTTAATAAGAGGTACTCAAGGGTGAGTAACTCTTCAAAATAACCGAACTAAAACAAAAAGCTTTTGTGAAAACAACTAACCAAAATCATAATTAAAACACCAAACTAATAAAAATTTTATAAAATGTAAATTATACCTTGCAGTATATAGATCAGCATACAACAGCAAAGACGAACATCCAAAGACAAAATGACCCCAATACACTCGAAAAAGAATGGCCAACCACAATCAATATGCCGCCCACAATCACAACTCAAAGGATTTAGAGTACGACTTGACTTCGCAGAAAAGGACTTCATTGAACTAGACCAATGACCACCTCGATGTTCAAGTATACGTACAGATCCGAGTAACCAGGCATCCCCTCCACGCACAATCTCCACGCCATTCCCAGACAAGGTCAAACACAAAGAAGTTCTCTACATGAAACGAAAAAACCTGTCATAGCCAACCATTCTGAAATCAGATTTGAGTTTGTTGCGAAAACCCAGTCGTTGTCATGAGAAGACACAGCGATTGAACCTGGAACTTCTCTAACAAGAGAACCCAGAAGAAATATGATGTTCGCCAAATACCAACGTCCATCATCCATCCTTTGAATTGCAGAAAGACTATTCTAAAAAACTCTGTAAAACCCGGATGGGTGGAACCTGATCTAAACTACATTTTATGATTGGATAAATTAGATATTTTACCACTGTAAAGTTTTTAATATTAACCAATCATGATCCATCAAACTAACAACCCACTTATTTGTAAGTGCTGGAATTACTTGTAATTTCAGCACCAGAGAGATTTGAATTTAACTTAGAAATTAGTTGACTCTCCAAGAAGACTTCAACAGCCGCAATAAACCAGTATACCCTAGATCTATTGAGCCTAGCAGAGACTAGTTAAACACCCTGAGACTAGATAGTATAAGAGTAAGATTAGGATCGGTATTAGACTAAGAAGTTGCACGAATCTATCCGGCCGAAAATAAGATAGCGTGACGAGCAGACGGTGTACCCTATCCGAAATTACTCTATGAGTTAACCACATTGGACCTAACTCACTGTGGATGTTGAGAGACCTTGGAAAAAGGTCATTTTTTTCGTATCAAAACAAGAAGAACCGTTTGCTAGGCAACTAGCACAAAAAGTTCAAAATACACTATTTTATGAAAAGAAACTTAGAATGACGCGAAAAACTTGTTTTTTGTCTGATTTTCTCATCTTTTTTTTCAGTAAGGAGGGAGATTTTAAAAATTGAAATTTTAAGCATGAGGGTTTTGTAAGTTTATAATTAAAACTGAATTCAGAAAATAATTAGACTAGATATTCTCGACAACTGGGACAATTTCGACTTAGAAATACGGCTGGAAAGATTCTAAAAGATACCTGACCAGCTTCACTTGAAGCTTCCTTTCGCGAAGCGGTCGGAACCAAAATACTGAATTAGAAAAAAAAGAACCTGAATAATTCTGAATCTTTTGAGCTTGCCTCACTCACCTAGCTTGTTAGCGTCAACAATAAACCAGAAACAAAAATCAACCTTGCCGCAATGTCAAAAAATACTAACAGATACAATTTGCGACAGATATTTTTCTCTAGAAGAGCAAAATTAGTTATAAGAAAAAAAAACTGAAATAAATTGATATGCTTTTGTTTTTTTTACATCTGAAAAAAATTTGAAGCGAAAAATGAAACTTCCGGCAGTCGTCGTTACAGTTACAAATTGGTTAACTGAAACGTCCAAAACGGTATCCAAACGATCTTTCAGCTGAATATTCAAATAATTGTGCGCTATTTAGCAACCACAAATAGAGTATAAAGTAAAAAAAAAATGATTTTTATAAAATTACAAAAAGTCAAATAGAAAATTGCTCACGAATTTTTAATACAAAGAAATGCTATCAATACAAATGGCATATTATTTATACAAAAAGTTCTCTGAGTAGAAACATTGTCTACTGAGTAAGTATAGAAACTGTTTTGTAGTCTGATTTTCTCAACATTTTTTAATGACACGATGTTCCTTGAAATCTACAACGAGGTAAGAAATTTATGTAGTCCTAGAAAGCGTTTGGTTGTTGCTAAAGAAGCCAAATTCCTATAGACCTTTCAGAATCAAGGAGAGTCTGACAACGAAACTCTTGGGAGGTTTCCTGATGCTGCTCGATACTGAAAGTGTTCAGTAATTAAAAGTAACGAGTATGCAGATAATGAGACGATACAAAGGACTAAGACCAGCAGAATCCGATCTCAAATTACTTGGTGCAAAGAGCTCAGCTAAGAAAGATACAACGCTAACTGGCATGCAAAGTGTATTAAAATTATGAGACCAGCACAACATTTTGCTGGGACAAATGAAGATAAAATCAGCCATTTGCATACAAAGCTGGGTCATTTTTTGAGAAAACAAAGTAATGAGTTAGGATGGATCTCTAACTCATAGAGTAATTTCGGATAGGGTACACCGTCTGCTCGTCACGCTATCTTTTTTTGGCCGGATAGATTCGTGCAACTTCTTAGTCTAATACCGGTCCTAATCTTACTCTTATATCTACTAGTCTCAGGGTGTTTAACTAGTATCTGCTAGGCTCAAAAGATTTAGAGTATACTGGCTTATGCGAGTTAGTTCCAGAATGAGAACAACTGTATTCTATGTTTAATTCAAACTGCTCTGGTGCTGAAATTACAAGTAACTTCAGCACTTACAAATAAGTGGGTTGTTAGTTAGATGGATCATGATTGGTTAATATTAAATATTTTATAGAGATAAAATATCATAATAATAACCAATGATAAACACTAGTTTAGATCTGGTTCCACCCATCCGGGGTTTAGATAGTTTTAGTTTTTCAATGTTCTTATTGTAGTGTAGGATGGATGACGGTGATTTTTCTTTGAGGTTGCGAGCATACTCTTTTTTCTGGTTTGCAAAAAGAGATGTATCACGGTAGTTTCGGGAGATCGTGTTATGGGTTCTGATCGATTGTGATGAGTGTTGATCTGGTTGATTTTAGAGAATAGGAATGGTTTAATCACATTCGAGAGTGTCGTGTAGTTCGACTTTGGATGCAGTGCCTGGTGACTTGGATCAGTACGTATACTTGAACATCGAGATGGCCATTGTTCTGTTGCAATGGGTTTTCTTTGCTGCGATGCCAAGTCGTACTTTAAATCCGTTGAGTGTAGTGACTGTAGGCAGCAAATGGGGTGTATTTTGCCATTTCGTAGTTGGAGTGTAATTGGGTTGTCAAATTCCTTGCTGCTCGTCTTTGGGCTGTATGTAATCTATATACTGCATTGTATTATTTACATATACAAATCTTTGTTAATTCTGTTTTTAGTTATGAACTTGTATTAATTTTTATCGCAAAAGCGTTCTTGTTTAGTTCGGTTATTTTTAAGAGAATGATTTATCCAGTTCTAAGCTTGTTTCAATCCGGTTTGGGTACCGTGCGTTTTCTTTTCTTAGTCATGCTGTTAGATTGTGGTTTGTAGTGTTTAGTAAGCTTGCGTTGGTTAGTTTGGATTGTTATAAAATTCCTTTCCAACCGGGTTAAAGGAAAGTTTTAAATGTGTTAAAACTAGTTAGAGTTGTTATCAGTGAAAGTTAAAAATTAAATTCGTTATTTTAAACAGTTCTTCGTGGGCGAGCTGTGCGATTGTGGATAGGATTGTGGGCGAGTGAATATTTAAAACTACAAGGAAGCGTCTTTGAAAAGGTTAGTACTGATTTAATTTGTAGGCAATTTTTTTAATTAACTGCTTTAAAATTATTAATTTTACGGCTTTATTTGGAGGGTTGAAATTATCAAACTATTTTCATTTTAAGAATATTTACTGCATATGGGAAAAGTGTTCATACATCAATTTAGTGCTGTTTTGGGGGTAAATTTTACTGCTTCACTTATTGTAATTGATTAATCTTAATTTATGATTCTAGAAAAAGTTTTCTGGTTTTTGTTTCGTTTTTCTTTTTTGTAGATGATTGATGATTGTACCTGTGAACCTGTGAAGACTAAAGAAAAAGAGAAAACATTTATTAAGAATGGTTAGTTTTGTTTCGAATTTACTAGAATAATTTATTTAATTCGCACTTACCTTATTGGTCGGGGAAGAATCTATGGGGAAAAACGTCGTGGATTACTTCTGATGATGTTTCTAGTTTAGCTAGTAAGTGAATGATGTATTTAGTTTGGAGAAGTGGCCAAAGTAATTCGAGTGTGGTCGGGTTATTTTTTGGTTTTTGACAAGTAGGTTCGGTTTAAGCAATTTTTGGTGAGGGGAAGTTCGAAGGGCTTTTAAGGGACTTCCTAGTTTTCTTTTTTAAAATTGGATGATCGGGGGTATTTGAGAGTTATTTGTACTTTAGGCTAAATGATCATGTCGATTTTGTTCTTTAGGCTAATTTAAAATTTTTGCTTGAGGGTATTTCGAAGTCTAAGATTGGACTTTTGTTCTAGTTGATAGGGGAGGGTCGTAATATTGAGGTTTTGTTTATTTCAGTTGTCAAATTTGAGCGGGTTGCTTATTTTTGACCGGGAGGTCTTAAAGTTATAAGTAGAGATACGCTTGAAGGTGATTGTTTGTCGGCTAAAGAAGTCGTGTCAAAAATGAGGTGATGATTCAGAAAAGCTTCTGGTTGGCTGAATTTGAACTGGTTTGTTCAAGTGCTTTTCAGCATGAATTTTGAGAAAATGTTCGGCCCATGAAAATATTTTCAAGAGGTGAAAATGTTAATTAATATGAAATTCAACTTTTTTAATATTTTAGAGTGCGGGATGAATATTTGGTAATCTTTTCGTGGCTGATTACGAAGTCGCGATGGTTGTCTATGTGGGGAGTTCTCTTTTTTGAACTTGTGGTGTAACTTTTTCTTCTAATTTTTGGTTTTTCTTTCCGTTTGAGTGATTTTTTTGTTGTCTAATTTTTTTCATTTTCATTTGGGAAGTTCTTTGTCCTTTTTATCTAATTGTTTTTGGATGGGGTACATATCAGTGCTTTGATTTTGATGTTGTTATGAGCTATTTTGAATATTTTTAAGTCCTAGTAAAAGAGTATAATTGAGTAAGTTCTCGAAGTGCGTACTCTTTTGGGTAATAAGGTAAAAGATTGTTTCGATGTTGAACAATTTTTTTTGTTTAAGCCTAAAAGTTTTTATGTTTACATCAGTGGGTTTATCAATTAATTGATACGGTCCTCTTCGGAGTGGTTGTAGTTTTTTAGAAATTCCTTTTTGTGTTGTAAAATTTGGAATTAAAACAATTGTTACGATTTTTAAATTTTTAGATGGAGTAAATCGGGAATTTATTTGGGAAATAATATTTTGTCTTTGTAATAATTTTTTTGTTACCTTCTGGTAAATTTTGTTGTGTTTACTGTCTCTGTTTAAAATCCATTCGGTGTGTGTACCGGAAGCTAATTTTAAAATTTGTGGATGATGAAAGTGATCTTTATCGTGGGTATGTAATGATAGATTATAACATGTTGATTCTTTAGTTGGTTGACAATAACCTTGTGTATTTTTGTTTAATTGGCATATTAAGCAATCCTTGCATAAAACTAAAATGATGTCTATATTTTCGGTGGAAGTTGCAGTGCGTGTTTAACGGGGTGCAAAGTACTGCTACGCTCAAACTCTGTTATCATACAATTTTTTTTTCACTTTGCATTTTCTTTGTTTTTCATTATATTGAAATCTTAAAAAGTTTCTCCCTAGCGCAATTTAAAATGTATTCATCTAATTTTTTATCTTAGTCATAGCCAATAGTCATTTCTAGGGCTCAACATGCTTAGAGTTTTGATTTTTGACCCTAGTTTTGACAAATTTGGAAAAATTTGACCAAATTCCATGTTTTTTGGTGGATTTCAGAGGTTTGGGTTGGGACGCGAATTTTTCTCATGTTGATCTTCTGGGGCTGCTTTTATTAACTAATCTGGGTCTTATAGGCTTGATCTTGCGTCTCGCAAAACAAGATTTCACGATTTTTTGAAAAAGTTGGAAAAATATGACCAAATTTCTTGTTTTTTGGTGGGTTTCAGAGGTTTGGGTTGGGACGCCAGTTTTTCTCATGTTGATCTTCTGGGCCAGTTTTTCTCATGTTGATCAAGCCTATAATCTGGGTCTTATAGGCTTGATCTTGCGTCTCGCAAAACAAGATTTCACGATTTTTTGGAAAAAGTTTGAAAAATATGACCAAACTTCTTGTTTTTTGGTGGATTTCAGAGGTTTGGGTTGGGACGCCAATTTTTCTCATGATGATCTTCTGGGGATGCTTTTATTAACTAATCTGGGTCTTATAGGCTTGATCTTGCGTCTCGCAAAACAAGATTTCACGATTTTTTGAAAAAGTTGGAAAATTTGACCTAAAGTCTATTAAAAATTGTGCCATTTTTGGCCTGTTTTTCGAGGGTTTTTTGTGCAATTTGTGTCTTAAACTTTCTTTTTTGTGTTCAAAATGGTATAACATTTACGGACAACTATTGTCGGAGTGTTTGCAATTTAAGTTGTGTCACGTTTTAAATTCAGTTTTTTAGTACTCGCGTTTCTTCGTTTTGAAAATCGTTTCCTAATATTTTTTTTTGTTTGTTAGTAATTTTCTTTCTTAGTGTTTGTAACTTTGTTCTTGTGTATCCTATTGTTTGTCTGAGTGGTGTGATTACGAGGTCGTATTTTTCGTCGTTAATTAAACAATTGTGTATTATGAATGTTTGTTTGTTTCGTAAATTGTCTCTTGACATAAGGTTTAGGATGATAGATGCAATATTTGGGTTAATGATTTCCAATGTCTTAAACTGTTAGTTCCTACGTTTTTTTGCGGTTAGCCTAACTTGGTTCGTATTGTTGGGTTGGAGAGAAAACCGTATATCGATTCCGGAGGATGATTTTTACTTTCTCGTGGCTAGTCTAAGTTAAAGTGTTAACTTACTTAATCTTACTTAGGGGTAGTGATTGTGTTCAAGGGTTGGAGAATAGTAAATCGATCCCTAAGGTTCAGGTATAATTAGAACACAAGTAGTTCGTTAGATACTATTTTAAACTTACTAAGTTGAAGTATTATCCTGGGTCAGGTAAGAGGGGGGTCAAGTGAAGGATGAATAACCGAAGTTCTTCACTGTTTATCCTAATTAGAATGGTTAATTTGATTGAAAAATTTCTATTAGTCCTGGGTCTTGGGGAAGGGTTGGGTAGTGAATCGACGTTTGAGGTCGTTAGACACTTTAGCAAATGTGTGGAGAAAACAAAATTGTTCTATTTGATCCAAGGATAAGCCTTGATGATCAGGATATAAAATTACTGAAACGAAATTTAATTGAGATAAAGGTAAATTAAAGATCCAGGGGAAACCTTGATGATCTGAGTACTTAGATAAAGATCATTTGTTTTATATTAAATGAAAATAATTGAAAGATCCAAGGGAAGCCTTGATGATCAGAATATTTAGATAAAGTTAATTTATTCTAATTTAAGTGAAAGTAATTTAAAGATCCAAGGGAAGCCTTGATGATCTGTTATTTTAAGTGAATTTAATTTAAGTGAAACCAAGGATAAGCCTTGATAACTTTTAGCTAAAGGTTTAAATGAAGAAAAAGTTAAGTGTTAAGTTTTGATGATGTTAATGTTTTGAGATTTGCTGTTATATTTTAGGTGATGAAGCTGCGATCAAGGAATGATTTATATATACTAACAATTATGCTTTATACTAACTAATTTTTGTATTTTGTATTCAATAAATAATTTTTCAAGATGTTATCTAATTTACAGATTTACAGCTGAATTAAGTAAAACGACAAGTGTTGTTTTTATCAGTCGTTATTGTACAATTAATAGGTTTAGGATTTTAGAGAATAGGAATGGTTTAATCACATTCGAGAGTGTCGTGTAGTTCGACTTTGGATGCAGTGCCTGGTGACTTGGATCAGTACGTATACTTGAACATCGAGATGGCCATTGTTCTGTTGCAATGGGTTCTCTTTGCTGCAATGCCAAGTCGTACTTTAATTCCGTTGAGTGTAGTGACTGTAGGCAGCAAATCGGGTGTATTTTGCCATTTCGTAGTTGGAGTGTAATTGGGTTGTCAAATTCCTTGCTGCTCGTCTTTGGGCTGTATGTAATCTATATACTGCATTGTATTATTTACATATACAAATTTTTGTTAATTCTGTTTTTAGTTATGATCTTGTATTAATTTTTATCGCAAAAGCGTTCTTGTTTAGTTCGGTTATTTTTAAGAGAATGATTTATCCAGTTCTAAGCTTGTTTCAATCCGGTTTGGGTACCGTGCGTTTTCTTTTCTTAGTCATGCTGTTAGATTGTGGTTTGTAGTGTTTAGTAAGCTTGCGTTGGTTAGTTTGGATTGTTATAAAATACCTTTCCAACCGGGTTAAAGGAAAGTTTTAAATGTGTTAAAACTAGTTAGAGTTGTTATCAGTGAAAGTTAAAAATTAAATTCGTTATTTTAAACAATTCTTCGTGGGCGAGCTGTGCGATTGTGGATAGGATTGTGGGCGAGTGAATATTTAAAACTACAAAGAAGCGTCTTTGAAAAGGTTAGTACTGATTTAGTTTGTAGGCAACTTTTATTAATTAACTGCTTTAAAATTATTAATTTTACGGCTTTATTTGGGGGGTTGAAATTATCAAATTATTTTCATTTTAAGAATATTTACTGCATATGGGAAAAGTGTTCATACATCAATTTAGTGCTGTTTTGGGGGTAAATTTTACTGCTTCACTTATTGTAATTGATTAATTTTAATTTATGATTCTAGAAAAAATTTTCTGGTTTTTGTTTCGTTTTTCTTTTTTGTAGATGATTGATGATTGTACCTGTGAACCTGTGAAGACTAAAGAAAAAGAGAAAACATTTATTAAGAATGGTTAGTTCTGTTTCGAATTTACTAGAATAATTTATTTAATTCGCACTTACCTTATTGGTCGGGGAAGAATCTATGGGGAAAAACGTCGTGGATTACTTCTGATGATGTTTCTAGTTTAGCTAGTAAGTTAATGATGTATTTAGTTTGGAGAAGTGGCCAAAGTAATTCGAGTGTGGTCGGGTTATTTTTTGGTTTTTGACAAGTAGGTTCGGTTTAAGCAATTTTTGGTGAGGGGAAGTTTGAAGGGCTTTTAAGGGACTTCCTAGTTTTCTTTTTTTAAATTGGATGATCGGGGGTATTTGAGAGTTATTTGTACTTTAGGCTAAATGATCATGTCGATTTTGTTCTTTAGGCTAATTTAAATTTTTTGCTTGAGGGTATTTCGAAGTCTAAGATTGGACTTTTGTTCTAGTTGATAGGGGAGGGTCGTAATATTGAGGTTTTGCTTATTTCAGTTGTCAAGTTCGAGCGGGTTGCTTATTTTTGACCGGGAGGTCTTAAAGTTATAAGTAGAGATACGCTTGAAGGTGATTGTTTGTCCGCTAAAGAAGTCGTGTCAAAAATGAGGTGATGATTCGGAAAAGCTTGTGGTTGGCTGAATTTGAACTAGTTTGTTCAAGTGCTTTTCAGCATGAGTTTTGAGAAAATGTTCGGCCCATGAAAATATTTTCAAGAGGTGAAAATGTTAATTAATATGAAATTCAACTTTTTTAATATTTTAGAGTGCGGGATGAATGTTTGGTAATCTTTTCGTGGCTGATTACGAAGTCGCGATGATTGTCTATGTGGGGAGTTCTCTTTTTTGAACTTGTGGTGTAACTTTTTTTTCTAATTTTTGGTTTTTCTTTCCGTTTGAGTGATTTTTTTGTTGTCTAATTTTTTTCATTTTCATTTGGGAAGTTCTTTGTCCTTTTTATCTAATTGTTTTTGGATGGGGTACATATCAGTGCTTTGATTTTGATGTTGTTATGAGCTATTTTGAATATCTTTAAGTCCTAGTAAAAGAGTATAATTGAGTAAGTTCTCGAAGTGCGTACTCTTTTGGGTAATAAGGTAAAAGATTGTTTCGATGTTGAACAATTTTTTTTTTTAAGCCTAAAAGTTTTTATGTTTACATCAGTGGGTTTATCAATTACTTGATACGGTCCTCTTCGGAGTGGTTGTATTTTTTTAGAAATTCCTTTTTGTGTTGTAAAATTTGGAATTAAAACAAATGTTACGATTTTTAAATTTTTAGATGGAGTCAATCGGGAATTTATTTGGGAAATAATATTTTGTCTTTGTAATAATTTTTTTGTTACCTTCTGGTAAATTTTGTTGTGTTTACTGTCTCTGTTTAAAATCCATTCGGTGTGTGTACCGGAAGCTAATTTTAAAATTTGTGGATGATGAAAGTGATCTTTATCGTGGGTATGTAATGATAGATTATAACATGTTGATTCTTTAGTGGGTTGACAATAACCTTGTGTATTTTTGTTTAATTGGCATATTAAGCAATCCTTGCATAAAACTAAAATGATGTCTATATTTTCGGTGGAAGTTGCAGTGCGTGTTTAACGGGGTGCAAAGTACTGCTACGCTCAAACTCTGTTATCATACAATTTTTTTTTCACTTTGCATTTTCTTTGTTTTTCATTATATTGAAATCTTAAAAAGTTTCTCCCTAGCGCAATTTAAAATGTATTCATCTAATTTTTTATCTTAGTCATAGCCAATAGTCATCTCTAGGGCTCAACATGCTTAGAGTTTTGATTTTTGACCCTAGTTTTGACAAATTTGGAAAAATTTGACCAAATTCCATGTTTTTTGGTGGATTTCAGAGGTTTGGGTTGGGACGCGAATTTTTCTCATGTTGATCTTCTGGGGCTGCTTTTATTAACTAATCTGGGTCTTATAGGCTTGATCTTGCGTCTCGCAAAACAAGATTTCACGATTTTCTGAAAAAGTTGGAAAAATATGACCAAATTTCTTGTTTTTTGGTGGGTTTCAGAGGTTTGGGTTGGGACGCCAGTTTTTCTCATGTTGATCTTCTGGGCCAGTTTTTCTCATGTTGATCAAGCCTATAATTTGGGTCTTATAGGCTTGATCTTGCGTCTCGCAAAACAAGATTTCACGATTTTTTGGAAAAAGTTTGAAAAATATGACCAAACTTCTTGTTTTTTGGTGGATTTCAGAGGTTTGGGTTGGGACGCCAATTTTTCTCATGATGATCTTCTGGAGCTGCTTTTATTAACTAATCTGGGTCTTATAGGCTTGATCTTGCGTCTCGCAAAACATGATTTCACGATTTTTTGAAAAAGTTGGAAAATTTGACCTAAAGTCTATTAAAAATTGTGCCATTTTTGGCCTGTTTTTCGAGGGTTTTTTGTGCAATTTGTGTCTTAAACTTTCTTTTTTGTGTTCAAAATGGTATAACATTTACGGACAACTATTGTCGGAGTGTTTCCAATTTAAGTTGTGTCACGTTTTAAATTCAGTTTTTTAGTACTCGCGTTTCTTCGTTTTGAAAATCGTTTCCTAATACTTTTTTTTGTTTGTTAGTAATTTTTTTTCTTAGTGTTTGTAACTTTGTTCTTGTGTATCCTATTGTTTGTCTGAGTGGTGTGATTACGAGGTCGTATTTTTCGTCGTTAATTAAACAATTGTGTATTATGATTGTTTGTTTGTTTCGTAAATTGTCTCTTGACATAAGGATTAGGATGATAGATGCAATATTTGGGTTAATGATTTCCAATGTCTTAAACTGTTAGTTCCTACGATTTTTTGCGGTTAGCCTAACTTGGTTCGTTTTGTTGGGTTGGAGAGAAAACCGTATATCGATTCCGGAGGATGATTTTTACTTTCTCGTGGCTAGTCTAAGTTAAAGTGTTAACTTACTTAATCTTACTTAGGGGTAGTGATTGTGTTCAAGGGTTGGAGAATAGTAAATCGATCCCTAAGGTTCAGGTATAATTAGAACACAAGTAGTTCGTTAGATACTATTTTAAACTTACTAAGTTGAAGTATTATCCTGGGTCAGGTAAGAGGGGGGTCAAGTGAAGGATGAATAACCGAAGTTCTTCACTGTTTATCCTAATTAGAATGGTTAATTTGATTGAAAAATTTCTATTAGTCCTGGGTCTTGGGGAAGGGTTGGGTAGTGAATCGACGTTTGAGGTCGTTAGACACTTTACCAAATGTGTGGAGAAAACAAAATTGTTCTATTTGATCCAAGGATAAGCCTTGATGATCAGGATATAAAATTACTGAAACGAAATTTAATTGAGATAAAGGTAAATTAAAGATCCAGGGGAAACCTTGATGATCTGAGTACTTAGATAAAGATAATTTGTTTTATGTTAAATGAAAATAATTGAAAGATCCAAGGGAAGCCTTGATGATCAGAATATTTAGATAAAGTTAATTTATTCTAATTTAAGTGAAAGTAATTTAAAGATCCAAGGGAAGCCTTGATGATCTGTTATTTTAAGTGAATTTAATTTAAGTGAAACCAAGGATAAGCCTTGATAACTTTTAGCTAAAGGTTTAAATGAAGAAAAAGTTAAGTGTTAAGTTTTGATGATGTTAATGTTTTGAGATTTGCTGTTATATTTTAGGTGATGAAGCTGCGATGAAGGAATGATTTATATATACTAACAATTATGCTTTATACTAACTAATTTTTGTATTTTGTATTCAATAAATAATTTTTCAAGATGTTATTTAATTTACAGATTTACAGCTGAATTAAGTAAAACGACAAGTGTTGTTTTTATCAGTCGTTATTGTACAATTAATAGGTTTAGGATTTTAGAGAATAGGAATGGTTTAATCACATTCGAGAGTGTCGTGTAGTTCGACTTTGGATGCAGTGCCTGGTGACTTGGATCAGTACGTATACTTGAACATCGAGATGGCCATTGTTCTGTTGCAATGGGTTTTCTTTGCTGCAATGCCAAGTCGTACTTTAAATCCATTGAGTGTAGTGACTGTAGGCAGCAAATCGGGTGTATTTTGCCATTTCGTAGTTGGAGTGTAATTGGGTTGTCAAATTCCTTGCTGCTCGTCTTTGGGCTGTATGTAATCTATATACTGCATTGTATTATTTACATATACAAATTTTTGTTAATTCTGTTTTTAGTTATGATCTTGTATTAATTTTTATCGCAAAAGCGTTCTTGTTTAGTTCGGTTATTTTTAATAGAATGATTTATCCAGTTCTAAGCTTGTTTCAATCCGGTTTGGGTACCGTGCGTTTTCTTTTCTTAGTCATGCTGTTAGATTGTGGTTTGTAGTGTTTAGTAAGCTTGCGTTGGTTAGTTTGGATTGTTATATAATACCTTTCCAACCGGGTTAAAGGAAAGTTGTAAATGTGTTAAAACTAGTTAGAGTTAATATCAGTGAAAGTTAAAAATTAAATTCGTTATTTTAAACAATTCTTCGTGGGCGAGCTGTGCGATTGTGGATAGGATTGTGGGCGAGTGAATATTTAAAACTACAAAGAAGCGTCTTTGAAAAGGTTAGTACTGATTTAGTTTGTAGGCAACTTTTATTAATTAACTGTTTTAAAATTATTAATTTTACGGCTTTATTTGGGGGGTTGAAATTATCAAATTATTTTCTTTTTTAATTTTATTTACTGCATATGGGAAAAGTGTTCATACATCAATTTAGTGCTGTTTTGGGGGTAAATTTTACTGCTTCACTTATTGTAATTGATTAATCTTAATTTATGATTCTAGAAAAAGTTTTCTGGTTTTTGTTTCGTTTTTCTTTTTTGTAGATGATTGATGATTGTACCTGTGAACCTGTGAAGACTGAAGAAAAAGAGAAAACATTTATTAAGAATGGTTAGTTTTGTTTCGAATTTACTAGAATAATTTATTTAATTCGCACTTACCTTATTGGTCGGGGAAGAATCTATGGGGAAAAACGTCGTGGATTACTTCTGATGATGTTTCTAGTTTAGCTAGTAAGTGAATGATGTATTTAGTTTGGAGAAGTGGCCAAAGTAATTCGAGTGTGGTCGGGTTATTTTTTGGTTTTTGACAAGTAGGTTCGGTTTAAGCAATTTTTGGTGAGGGGAAGTTTGAAGGGCTTTTAAGGGACTTCCTAGTTTTCTTTTTTAAATTGGATGATCGGGGGTATTTGAGAGTTATTTGTACTTTAGGCTAAATGATCATGTCGATTTTGTTCTTTAGGCTAATTTAAATTTTTTGCTTGAGGGTATTTCGAAGTCTAAGATTGGACTTTTGTTCTAGTTGATAGGGGAGGGTCGTAATATTGAGGTTTTGCTTATTTCAGTTGTCAAGCTCGAGCGGGTTGCTTATTTTTGACCGGGAGGTCTTAAAGTTATAAGTAGAGATACGCTTGAAGGTGATTGTTTGTCCGCTAAAGAAGTCGTGTCAAAAATGAGGTGATGATTCGGAAAAGCTTGTGGTTGGCTGAATTTGAACTAGTTTGTTCAAGTGCTTTTCAGCATGAGTTTTGAGAAAATGTTCGGCCCATGAAAATATTTTCAAGAGGTGAAAATGTTAATTAATATGAAATTCAACTTTTTTAATATTTTAGAGTGCGGGATGAATGTTTGGTAATCTTTTCGTGGCTGATTACGAAGTCGCGATGATTGTCTATGTGGGGAGTTCTCTTTTTTGAACTTGTGGTGTAACTTTTTCTTCTAATTTTTGGTTTTTCGTTCCGTTTGAGTGATTTTTTTGTTGTCTAATTTTTTTCATTTTCATTTGGGAAGTTCTTTGTCCTTTTTATCTAATTGTTTTTGGATGGGGTACATATCAGTGCTTTGATTTTGATGTTGTTATGAGCTATTTTGAATATCTTTAAGTCCTAGTAAAAGAGTATAATTGAGTAAGTTCTCGAAGTGCGTACTCTTTTGGGTAATAAGGTAAAAGATTGTTTCGATGTTGAACAATTTTTTTTTGTTTAAGCCTAAAAGTTTTTATGTTTACATCAGTGGGTTTATCAATTACTTGATACGGTCCTCTTCGGAGTGGTTGTATTTTTTTAGAAATTCCTTTTTGTGTTGTAAAATTTGGAATTAAAACAAATGTTACGATTTTTAAATTTTTAGATGGAGTAAATCGGGAATTTATTTGGGAAATAATATTTTGTCTTTGTAATAATTTTTTTGTTACCTTCTGGTAAATTTTGTTGTGTTTACTGTCTCTGTTTAAAATCCATTCGGTGTGTGTACCGGAAGCTAATTTTAAAATTTGTGGATGATGAAAGTGATCTTTATCGTGGGTATGTAATGATAGATTATAACATGTTGATTCTTTAGTGGGTTGACAATAACCTTGTGTATTTTTGTTTAATTGGCATATTAAGCAATCCTTGCATAAAACTAAAATGATGTCTATATTTTCGGTGGAAGTTGCAGTGCGTGTTTAACGGGGTGCAAAGTACTGCTACGCTCAAACTCTGTTATCATACAATTTTTTTTTCACTTTGCATTTTCTTTGTTTTTCATTATATTGAAATCTTAAAAAGTTTCTCCCTAGCGCAATTTAAAATGTATTCATCTAATTTTTTATCTTAGTCATAGCCAATAGTCATCTCTAGGGCTCAACATGCTTAGAGTTTTGATTTTTGACCCTAGTTTTGACAAATTTGGAAAAATTTGACCAAATTCCATGTTTTTTGGTGGATTTCAGATGTTTGAGTTGGGACGCGAATTTTTCTCATGTTGATCTTCTGGGGCTGCTTTTATTAACTAATCTGGGTCTTATAGGCTTGATCTTGCGTCTCGCAAAACAAGATTTCACGATTTTTTGAAAAAGTTGGAAAAATATGACCAAACTTCTTGTTTTTTGGTGGGTTTCAGAGGTTTGGGTTGGGACGCCAGTTTTTCTCATGTTGATCTTCTGGGCCAGTTTTTCTCATGTTGATCAAGCCTATAATCTGGGTCTTATAGGCTTGATCTTGCGTCTCGCAAAATAAGATTTCACGATTTTTTGGAAAAAGTTGGAAAAATATGACCAAACTTCTTGTTTTTTGGTGGATTTCAGAGATTTGGGTTGGGACGCCAATTTTTCTCATGATGATCTTCTGGAGCTGCTTTTATTAACTAATCTGGGTCTTATAGGCTTGATCTTGCGTCTCGCAAAACATGATTTCACGATTTTTTGAAAAAGTTGGAAAATTTGACCTAAAGTCTATTAAAAATTGTGCCATTTTTGGCCTGTTTTTCGAGGGTTTTTTGTGCAATTTGTGTCTTAAACTTTCTTTTTTGTGTTCAAAATGGTATAACATTTACGGACAACTATTGTCGGAGTGTTTGCAATTTAAGTTGTGTCACGTTTTAAATTCAGTTTTTTAGTACTCGCGTTTCTTCGTTTTGAAAATCGTTTCCTAATACTTTTTTTTGTTTGTTAGTAATTTTTTTTCTTAGTGTTTGTAACTTTGTTCTTGTGTATCCTATTGTTTGTCTGAGTGGTGTGATTACGAGGTCGTATTTTTCGTCGTTAATTAAACAATTGTGTATTATGATTGTTTGTTTGTTTCGTAAACTGTCTCTTGACATAAGGATTAGGATGATAGATGCAATATTTGGGTTAATGATTTCCAATGTCTTAAACTGTTAGTTCCTACGATTTTTTGCGGTTAGCCTAACTTGGTTCGTATTGTTGGGTTGGAGAGAAAACCGTATATCGATTCCGGAGGATGATTTTTACTTTCTCGTGGCTAGTCTAAGTTAAAGTGTTAACTTACTTAATCTTACTTAGGGGTAGTGATTGTGTTCAAGGGTTGGAGAATAGTAAATCGATCCCTAAGGTTCAGGTATAATTAGAACACAAGTAGTTCGTTAGATACTATTTTAAACTTACTAAGTTGAAGTATTATCCTGCGTCAGGTAAGAGGGGGGTCAAGTGAAGCATGAATAACCGAAGTTCTTCACTGTTTATCCTAATTAGAATGGTTAATTTGATTGAAAAATTTCTATTAGTCCTGGGTCTTGGGGAAGGGTTGGGTAGTGAATCGACGTTTGAGGTCGTTAGACACTTTACCAAATGTGTGGAGAAAACAAAATTGTTCTATTTGATCCAAGGATAAGCCTTGATGATCAGGATATAAAATTACTGAAACGAAATTTAATTGAGATAAAGGTAAATTAAAGATCCAGGGGAAACCTTGATGATCTGAGTACTTAGATAAAGATAATTTGTTTTATGTTAAATGAAAATAATTGAAAGATCCAAGGGAAGCCTTGATGATCAGAATATTTAGATAAAGATAATTTATTCTAATTTAAGTGAAAGTAATTTAAAGATCCAAGGGAAGCCTTGATGATCTGTTATTTTAAGTGAATTTAATTTAAGTGAAACCAAGGATAAGCCTTGATAACTTTTAGCTAAAAGTTTAAATGAAGAAAAAGTTAAGTGTTAAGTTTTGATGATGTTAATGTTTTGAGATTTGCTGTTATATTTTAGGTGATGAAGCTGCGATGAAGGAATGATTTATATATACTAACAATTATGCTTTATACTAACTAATTTTTGTATTTTTTATTCAATAAATAATTTTTCAAGATGTTATTTAATTTACAGATTTACAGCTGAATTAAGTAAAACGACAAGTGTTGTTTTTATCAGTCGTTATTGTACAATTAATAGGTTTAGCGCCATGAAAGTTGATTGAAGATAATTCTTCAATTAATATGTCAGTAAATGAAAATTTGAATTTACTGCTGGTAGTATTCTAAATATAAAAGTTTGATCTCGTTTTTGTCATACAATCATGAAATCGATTGGTAGATTTCTTCCTAGTCGTACGTCGTCTCTTGACCGAGGTCTTGTTCCAATACTGGGTAGTTCTCGTTTTGTTCGGAAAATTGTTTGTGATCTATTGAGTCATGGAGACATTTCTACTAAATTTTTGTCACTTAACATTTTTTTCAAATGTTGTATTTGTCTAATTCTAAACTATTTTTTCTAAATCTAGGTTAGTTAAGGTCTGTTCGAAACTTTTTGGTCGCACCAGATGAGTTAGGATGGATCTCTAACTCATAGAGTAATTTCGGATAGGGTACACCGTCTGCTCGTCACGCTATCTTATTTTCGGCCGGATAGATTCGTGCAACTTCTTAGTCTAATACCGGTCCTAATCTTACTCTTATATCTACTAGTCTCAGGGTGTTTAACTAGTATCTGCTAGGCTCAAAAGATTTAGAGTATACTGGCTTATGCGAGTTAGTTCCAGAATGAGAACAACTGTATTCTATGTTTAATTCAAACTGCTCTGGTGCTGAAATTACAAGTAACTTCAGCACTTACAAATAAGTGGGTTGTTAGTTAGATGGATCATGATTGGTTAATATTGAATATTTTATAGAGATAAAAAATCATAATAATAACCAATGATAAATACTAGTTTAGATCTGGTTCCAGTAATGTTATAGATAAACCGTTCAAAAACCGCTCAAACCGCTCATTTTGAAGCAAGATTTTGAGCGTAATTGTCTAAAAAAAACGCTCAAACCGCTCAAATCTTGCTTCAAATTAGGTGAAAAATCTCGACTCGGGTACCCGGGTCGAGATCCCGCTCAAAAACCGCTCAAGATTTGAGCGGTTTGAGCGGTTTTCCAGCAAGATTTGAGCGGTTTGAGCGGTTTGGGCTGAGCAGACAAGTGTTCAGGTGGACATTTGATTCATGGCCGTTATTGCCATACTCAGTTTTAGTTATGCAGTTCATACCATCAAACTAACTGGAATGATACAGAAGTATTCTGTAGATTAGACTCAACGCGCAGTTTATTTGATGTTGCTTATGGTAGTGTGTTACAGCTACAGCAGTTACTGAACCCCCACTCTTAAACTTCACAGCTTATGTGAAAGGGAACAAACTAACTGCTACTTGGGTGGTCACGTGAGGCATTGGGGATACAGGAGTGGGGCTGTTTGATTTTGAAATTAAGCACTGTTTGAAATTAAGCACTGAATACTGCAGAGTATTCAGTATTCATTGTGGTGCGTAATTTATATTGGTTTCGCTGCGCGAAACTATTTTCAGGGCAGCATGGGCTAACGGATAAGGCGTCTGACTACAAATCAGAAGATTGGGGGTTCGAATCCCTCTGTGGTCGACTTTTTATTATCAAATCTTGCGCGGTTTTTGAGCGGTTTTTTTAGATAAACCGCTCAAAACCGTTCAAATCTTGCGCGGTTTTTGAGCGGTTTTTTTAGATAAACCGTTCAAAAACCGCTCAAACCGCTCATTTTGAAGCAAGATTTTGAGCGTAATTGTCTAAAAAAACCGCTCAAACCGCTCAAATCTTGCTTCAAATAGGTGAAAAACCTCGACTCGGGTAGCAAATCATGAACTACTTGTAAGTCAGAATGTGCAAACTGCAGAGGACAGCCTTCATGTTGTCAAATCTTGACTTCAATGGGTAAAAAAACGTAACTTATCGTTTAAGATAGGATATTGTAACTTATCATAAATGAATGCTCGAGACAGTTACCCGACAACAGCACAGGTCAGTCAGTTTTTTGAGGTAGAAATTTTAGAATATTATGTGAATGGGATCAAAGTATGAGCTTATGGCCATAATAGGAGCTTATGGCCGAGAAGAATCTCATCGCCCTGGCTTCTATCAGGGAAGTTGTCAACTTATATAGTTGCAACAATGTGAAGATGCATTTAGACCAGATACATGTGCTAACTCATATACGAGTAGGTAGAGTTGCTGACTTTTTCTCAGGTGCTGATTTTGTTGAGCATCCGGAAGAAATACTCGAGATGGAACTGTTCATACCCTAGAAATATAGCCATGCAGATTTTATTTCAGAGCAACAGCGTTTTGTGAATTGGCAAATGTTGATCGTATCTATTCAATTTACCCATAGCATTTGTTGCCAACCCTGTAGGCGATTATTGGGATTTCAGGTTCAAGGCCGACAATCGAAGGTTAGAAGGCTCAAGCTGAGTTCCGAGTTCAACCTCTTCCATTCAAAACTTTCGAACAAAGTCCGAACAAGCAAAGTTTCGTTGCTATGGCAAGAAGCAGTCAAAACGAAGTTACATGACAGATTCATAATTCTGAGAGATGATAGGATCCTGATAGGTCAGTCGGTCCGCAAAATCTGATAGATCAAAATTCGTAGTCGGCACATAATCACAAGTGGCTTTTTTTTCTAAAACACGACTGGGGTTGTATTGGTGCCTTCTGTGGTGTACACTTTCTGAAGTACATTCTACTTGAGCCAGTGCACCGTAGAAGAGTTACAAATGCAACCACAATCGTTTATCCGATGAAGAAAAACAGTGACTTCTTGTTGACTACAAAGGTTGATTTTTCAGATACTTACCACCAAATGGAACTGGAATTTGACGAAAAAGATGCGTGTCCTGTCATCCTACAACAAGGGCTTGTTCAAACTGACCGACTACCACAAGGGTTGAAAAGTGAATTTCTAAATTTTCCTAAACTTTTTTTAAAAAACTGCACCGAAGATTTTCTCAAAAGATTCAGTCGCTTGATTGACACCCCAGGACGACCCATTGGTCTATGTAACTTTAAAAGAACCAAAAAAGCAGATCCTGGACAACAGACAACTGCCAAAAAAAAACTCTATAAAAAGGAGGCGGAGTTAAGAAAAAGTTTACGACAGTTTTGTTATAGAGTTCAGTACCAACCTCATGACCAGTATGTTGACAAGATCCAGGGTTCAAAACTTCTACAAACCACAAATATAGAAATTCAATCCCTTTGTGACTTAGCAAATTTTTTCAATTTGATTATTTTTTTTAATTCACGGACTCAGAAATTCGATTGACATCAGAAGTGTTTTTAGAAAAAAATGTGCTCAAATCTAGTTGTGGAAGTCTACTCTTTAGACAAAGAAGTGACTTTGACCACCGACGCATCCGAACAGGTAATTAGAGGGTTTCCCTCACATTAAAGTCACTTTGTGATCTACATCTCACGGAAGCTATCAGTAGTATATCGCAACTACTTCAAGAATAAAACTAGAAGCTCTAGCAATAGTGATTACGGAAACACGATTGAAGTAGTTTTTACTTCAGCAAAAATTCACTCTGGAAACTAATCACAAACGTTTGATCACTAATTAATCACAAAACAACTAATAGAACATCTTAACTAAAATTGATCCCACTAACAAGAGAATAGATTTAATCTGCAACGTAAAAGATTTCTTAGAGCAAATGGAACGGGGCAGCAAACGGAGATGAAAACTTGACGATAATCCGAATCTGGAATGGCAAATCTATTGGTTTGTTGCCGTAGTCACAATCCTCGCAGGATTTGAAGTATGTGCCCAACATTGCAGAAAAGGAACCCATTACAAAAGAACAATGGTCAACTCGATGTTGACTTCACATACAGATCCTAGTCATTTGGCGCTTCACACAGAAAGGTCTAACTTCATCTGCACGTAGTCTCGCTCTAAGCTTAACGAAATCGACACATCATTGCATCAATCCGAAATCTAGACACGATCACTCCAGACAATCTAGGAAAAACGAGACCCAGTACTGGAACGAGAACAACTACCCTCCTTCTTTTTATGAAGACAACTACATCTCTTCTTCCTCCACGCAGTCACTGCTCTAAAAAAACTACTTCAAATAACGAAGAAATCTCTACCTCCAATCTTCACTATCATAAACAGTTTGAAAATTAAAAACTCTCTAAGCCTCGGATGGGTGGAACCAGTTTAAAACTAGTATATATAACCATTTATATTCTTGATAAACTATCCCTGTAAAATACTTAGAACTAACCAATCATGATCCGTAACTAACACTGACAATTATTTGTAGTGATGAAACTACTTGTAGTTTCAGCACCAGACCAATTTGAATAAATTGAATATAACTTAGAAGACATTTTTTCTCCTTTGGAACACGTATCAGATACCTAACCCGCAAATACAAGTATACGCTAGATCTATTGAGACTAGGAGATATAAGAGTAAGATTAAGATCGGTATTAGATTAAGAAGTTGCACGAGTCTAACCAGCCGAAAAAAAGATAGCGTGACGAACAGACGGTGTACCTTATCTGAAATTACTCTGTGAGTACGCTACTCCAAGCTTAAACTCACAATCATTTTAGCAATTAACGGGCGGATGTTAGCAATAATCGGGCTGCAATGATTAGTCAAAAGACCAAAAGTAACTACTGGCATTCATCTTATAATAATTATTGCGATTCATCTTGAAACCTCAAATGAAGGAAATACTACGGATATTCTATACTGACCGATTTTTTTCGAAAGGGAGGGAGGATGTGATGAAATGCGATTTCGTCATTGTTAATGTTGTTGCTTTTTTGGCGAAAGTAATTTAAGTAAATAATTGCAAGTATGGGAGCATGTGATGAGATAATTTTCATTCCTGGTGACATGTGTTGCCCGCATTGGAGTTCCATTAATAAAAATCGATTATAATTGAATTTCCTTGTCAGTGTCCACAAAAGTGAAAACAAATCGATTATAATCAATTAAAAATGGATTTCAATATAACTATTTTTCGAGGCAACAAAATCCTTTTTTCATTCATTATAATCGAATTTTTTCCACTTTTGTGGACACTGACAATGAAACTGAATTATAATCAATTTTTTTCCACTTTACTGAGATGCGAATTTCAACGCAAAAAGTATTTTCTACATTTTAAAATAAAGTGGGTTACGTTGGTTACTTGTTGTTCAATTGAATTTTTTTCTACCTAACTTTGATATTTTTGTTACTTTTTTATATTACTCAACATTACCCCCCTAGCATTTGCCCATTTAGAACATACAATGCCCCCCCCCCCCAACTTAACGTGTTCAGGTGGGGGTGGGTTCATGTGGGGGTGTTCGGGTGGGGGAAGGGTGTGTTCAGGTGGGGGCGGGTTTAGGTGGGGGGGTGTTGTTTTGGCGAGAAAAAATGGATTTAAATCCAATTTTAGTTCAATTTTGTTATCTGAACGTAACATGGGAATCGATTATATTTACAACAATATAGACCACGAAAATCCATTATAATCGATTTGTTTTCACTTTTCTTAAATGCGGGTGGTTTCATGCAAATTTTTTTTCAGTGACAAACTACTATAAATACAGACTTAACTAGTGACTTAACCCATTTTTAGGATACGCCTCAAAAATATCACATTAAAAAAGCCACCTGGAAATATGCATGCAAAAGGCGGCCTTCAGTTGCAAAAAAGAGCTTTGCTATAAAATGACGGAGTCTGGTGTGAGGGGAATAAAGAAAAATTGACTGTTCTCAGACAGGCTGGATTGCATTTTATAGAATTTTTGCAAATCAGAGAAACTAATCTTTTTAAAAAAGAAATTAATTTTCAGGAAAACGCGTAAAAAAAAAGACAGAATTGAATAAATTCAGGATGAAAAAATTTACCACTTGAATCAGATTTTGCTCGAAAAATTTTTAAGTAAAACGATTGACTTAGTTGGATATACAGTTTTGAATTTTTAACATTCCAAACTGTGAAATCCAAAATTAGTAAAGTTGATAAAGTTTTGCTCTAAAAACCATGACACCAAAAGACTTTCTTTTGTAACGGAGCACAGATTTAGGCTCGCTCGCATTTTGAATTCCACGGACACATGTTCAACATGTTTTAGTGATGCTATGGATTTCTAATGACTAGTATCAGAGTTAAAGATCAATTCTGTGTTGGTTGCCGAAAAGAGTTAAAATACTTGTAACATAGGGAATAAATGATAGCTATGGTATTAGTACGAGCAAATGCGTTGCCTCATTATTTCGACTTTCGATACGAAAGTAACGGAATATTTGTGCTCGGGGTGGGATTTTTTTTTCTTCAGACAAATTTCGACTTTTTAACTAGCCATTTTTGACGGAATTTTTTTATATCATTCAAAAGGTATTGTTGTCCTGAGCTTAAATTTGAAAAGATATTTCACCTCTGATCATTTTTCGTAAATTTATGAGTGTTTAAAGATTGCCATTTTGGCCATTTTGCCCAATTTGGGACAATTAACGCGCAATATAGTTCGCGCTATTAACGTCTTTTATTCCGGAGATTTATTCCGTCTTATAAATCGTTCCAAATTGGTTGAACGAAGCTTATTTGCCATAATTGATTTGTTACAAGGAACGAAATTTATCTTTTTGTACTTTATATGGCGTGCGGGGGGATGATTTTCATAAAAAATTTCAAATTAAAAAAAAATTCATTTTTTTTATTTCATTTAATTTTTTCGTGCATTACTGCTGCTCAATAAACCTTAAAAGGCAGTCGGAACATTCAGGGCTTTGCCCTGATACGAGCAGTTTTGTTTTATTTTGTATTTAATTTTATTTCCATCTACGCTTTAATAAGACCAAAAAGACGCGTTAATTACACCAATTTTAGTCATAAAGGTCAAAGTATTTCCAAATTTAGTGAGTTATCATTTTAAACTAAAGGGTCGGAGTTTTTTTAAAATTGCTCTTTGGATATTAATATATTTGGAAACTTGTCTGAAGGAACAAACCATCCTGGCCCAAAATTTTTTGTCATTTTTTTTGATAGTCATAACGAAAAGCATGAATGCCAAGCAAACGGGTTTTTTGTTGTTGTAAACTCTAGGATGAGCCATAATAAGTATATCAAGAACGCAAGTTATCAGCTAATGCAGGTACGTATGGAGACAAAGGTTTTCTCGGTTCCTTTGTGGAACAGATATGATAACACAGATATGATTCAACTAAAGTTGGTGGCTAATTCAAT
>NW_026970956.1:0-27626 GCF_963678635.1 Symsagittifera roscoffensis
TCTCTTTACCTAAAATGAATCTCTCCTCCTCCCCTTTAGAGAAATAAACCAACGTTTAAGCAGATGTGAGATTCTGTATCTAGTGTACAAACCTCCCCTTCCCCTTTTTGCGATCCAAAATAAATGAATGATGTAAGTTAGGTAGGTGTCTTGTTGTTCCGGGTATATTTGTGCTCGGGGTGGGTTTTTTTCTTCAGACAAATTTCGACTTTTTAACTAGCCATTTTTGAGGGAATTTTTTGTATATCATTCAAAAGGTATTGTTGCCCTGAGCTTAAATTTGAAAAGATATATTACCTGCGATTTTTTTTCGTAAAGTTATGGGGTTTAAAGATTGCCATTTTGGCCAATTTGGGACAATTAGCTAGCGATAAATTTCGCGCTATTAACGCGTAAGCGGAGAGTTAATCCGTCCTAAAATCGTTCCAATTTGGTTGAAAGAAGCTTAATTGCCATTATTGATTTGTCACAAGGAGCGAAATCTATGTTTTTGTACTTTAAATGGCGTGTGGGGGGATGATTTTCATAAAAAATTCCAAATTTTAGAAAAAAGAAATTTTCTTTTTGTTTTATTACAATTAGTTTTTTAATGTTGTTACTGCACCATAAAACCTTAAAAGGCAGTCGGAACATTCAGGGCTTCGCCCTGATACGAGCAGTCTTGTTTGATTTGTTCTTCATTACTTTTGCGATAGCAAAAGGGTATTGTAATCGGGTACTAGACTTTTTTCCCGTAAACAACTTTGTCTACAGGATTCACTTCTGGACTCTCCTTCTCATCTTCGTCCTCTTTGCAAAAACCTACTCCTCTCGGTTGCAAAAATTAAGCATGATTGAGTTTGTTATTTCAAATATCCGTCCTGTTCAAAATTTGCTTTTTATGTTGATTGTGACTTTTCAAACTCGATTTGTTAAACTATATTTTTGCTATATTTTTGTCTTTTCTCGGCTTAATAGGCTCCGGCCTATTTTATATCGGCTAAATGGCCAATTTTGTGGTTTCGAGAGAAATATAATTTTTATGTTCAGCTCCGGATTGCACAAAATGCTAGAAATCTTAATAGAAAATTTAGTTCAAGTTTTTCATGACAACAATTTTTTTCAGCTTTATAAATTTCGGCCTATTTCATATCGGTTTAATGGCCGTATGTTGCGCCTTTCGATGGGCGAATAAAGTTTGTGTAAATTTCGGTCTGTATTATATCGGCTTAGTCGACACATATAGCCTCGTTTTACGAGCTGTGTATGTGTTTTAAGGGTGAGGGGGACTTAATAACTTTTCAGTAGCCTTAATTTTTTTTTTCTTTTTTGGTTTTAATTTTTTTTTGTTCGGCTTAATGGGTGTCGGCCAAAATTATATCAGCATAGTGGCCACATTTTGTTTCATTCGACGCGTGAATAAATTTTGTGGGTATGTGTATGTGTGTTTCTTTGTTTGTTTAAGTGTGTGGGGAACTTGATATTTTTTTTCTAAAAAATTTTCGGCCTAAAGGGTTTCTTTTCTTCTATGGTATTTCCGGCTTTGTTATAGCGTGATAACTTCTATTCGATGCTAGTTTCACATTCTATTGTCTTAGCTCGTTGTTGGTGCAAAACTAGCCTTATCGATAGATATAGTTCGAAATTTTTGATTTATTTTCTTCAATTCAGCGCCTTTCGTGTTCTGTATCGCAAGTGGTGCGAAGCTCAGCTTTGCATCTGTGTTAATATTTATGAGACACAAGGTTGATCGATTCGAGGGTATTGCTTTTCTTTAGTTTTGGTTTTCCGCCGTGGTAATTTTTTATATCATCTTTTTCTGACTGACCGACTTAAGCTTTGTCTAATTGTGCCTCGTGCGCCAATATACTCAAAATATGGCGCAGAAAAAAACCAATTGTAGTTCTTGGGTTTCATCATGATTTAAGGTTATCCTAGGGTATTCTTAAGTTTCATAAGAGACCTAAAAATTGAAATTGTTGGCCTAAACTTATTTTAAGAAACGCAACTTTGCGTCGAAAGTTCCTGTGCATGCCACTTCGATTTAAAACTGTTCTGGTTATGCAAGAAAACAGGATTTTTAGGCTTGTGTCGTTTTTTTTATTCCGTCAATTTTCGAAGTTTTTATTTCGCCATTTGACGGAATTTTTTCATACCATCAGAAAGATATTGCTACCCAGAGGTCAATGTAAAAAAAAACTCACCAGCAACTTTTCCTAAAATTAAATGGGTGTAAAAATTGCTAATTAATTGATGCGCGATAATTTGCATTCTTATAACACGCGCAAGCCGCGGATTGATGCGTTCCAAATTAAATTGAAGCAAACCATTTGGTCTTATTGTGAAGACATATGCCAAATACATCCCTTTGTAGTTCACATTAGCGAGTGAGGGAATAAGTAGTTCTTTTTTCGACCATTAGAAAAAAAGCAATTGGCCTGAATGTGCAGTCGGAAGATTCAGGGCTTTGCCCTGATACACGAGCAGTCTTGTTTGGTTCAATGCACAAGAGATCACAATGCAATCTAGCAGGGGTCCTAAAATATTTCTAAAAAAACTAACTTTTAGGGGGAGCGCGCGCCAAAAAAACGCTTTTTTTGTTAAAAATTTTTCAAAAAGTGCCTAAAAACGCTATTTTTGGCCTGTTTTTCAAAATTTTGCCTGTGGCGCAAAAAGATTCGCCAAAACGGGAACTTTTTACTGCTTTGGGAGAGCTCGAAAAATCAATTTGATCGACCTAAAAAAGGTCGACAAAATGATCGAACATTTTTTGAAAATCCGCCCCCTCCCCCTCGAGAAAATCTTAAATCCGCCGCTGCAATCTAGTGTGTTCCTATCAAAACTACACTATCAAAATCGCTTAACATATTTCATTATTTTTGTTTGCTAAAAAAATGCAAATCATAGCCACCAGGCAGTTCGAAAAGTGTAACTGAACACAGAAAGGACGTTCATTGACCCTTTAAACGTTTCAGACCCATTTTGTTTAGAATATTGTATTGCAGTTTGGATGAAGAATAAAGGGGTTTTAATATGATATGACAACTGAGTAGATTGCCGAAGCAGAAACTAATTAACGTTACTTCTGTATACTACATTTGGATTACTTATATTTTTCGCCAGGCAAAGTGGAACCTGATCTAAACTATATTTTATGATTGGATAAATTGGATATTTTACCACTGTAATGTATTTAATATTAACCAATCATAATCCATCTAACTAACAACCCACTTATTTGTAAGTGCTGAAATTACTTGTAATTTCAGCACCAGAGAGATTTGAATT
Source organism: Symsagittifera roscoffensis (assembly GCF_963678635.1). Lineage (NCBI taxonomy): Eukaryota > Metazoa > Xenacoelomorpha > Acoela > Convolutidae > Symsagittifera > Symsagittifera roscoffensis. The sequence goes on from NW_026970956.1 coordinate 3,268, forward strand.
TAACTTAGAAAATAGTTGTCTCTCCAAGAGAACTTCAGCAGCCGCAGCAAACCAGTATACCCTGATCTATTGAGCCTAGCAGAGACTAGTTAAACACCCTGAGACTAGAAAGTATAAGAGTAAGATTAGGATCGGTATTAGACTAAGAAGTTGCACGAACCTATCCGGCCGAAAATAAGATAGCGTGACGAGCAGACGGTGTACCCTATCCGAAATTACTCTATGAGTTAACCACATCGGTCATAACTCATCTGGTGCGACCATAAGTCTCGAATAAGACCTTAATAGCTTAGAACTAACCAAAAACAGATTAGAATTTAGACAAACATTTTCAAAAAGTTATACGGTAATAATTTAATCGAAATGTCTCTACGACTCAATAGATCAGAGCCGATATTCCGAACAATAATAGAACTACCCGGAATTGGAAGAAGACCGCGAACAAGAGACGACATACGACAAAGTAGAAACTTACCATTTAGTTTTATGATTGTACGGCAAAAGCCATCACAAACTTTTATATTTAGAATCTTATTAGCAATGAATTTAGATTTTCATCTGCAAACATAAAATTTTGAAGTCAATCTTCATGATCATTTCAGGCGTTAAACAAAATTATTAATGTACAATAACGATTGATAAAAAGATCTCAGATCGTTTTCTTAATTTCTGCAGTCTTATATAAAACATATTTGAAAAATATTTATTGAAAATGAAAATAAAAATTAGTAGCATGACAATAAATTGTTAGTAATCATAAATCATTTGTTGTCCAAGCTTCATCACCTTATCATAACAGCAATCTTAAGCTCACTAATAACATTAAAATACTAAATCTTTTTCTTAAATGAATTTAAACCATTTTAAACTTAAATTCACTTAATCAGATCATCAAGGCTTATCCTTGGATCTCAATTAATTTTCTATTTCATTAAATTTAAAACCTGATCATCAAGGCCTATCCTTGGATCAAAAAAAAACAATTTTGTTCTCACCCACCCACTTAGCAAGTGTCTAACGACCTCAAACGTCGATTCACTATCCAACCCTTCCAAAAGACCCAAAATTATTAGAAACTTTTAATAAAACTAACCATTCAAATTAAGATAAACAGTGAAGAACTTCGGTTATTCATCCTTCACTTGAACCCTCATCTTACCAGACCCAGGATAGATCTTAGACTTAGTAAGTTTAAAATAGTATCTAACGAACTACTTGCGTTCTAATTATACCTGAACCTTGTGGATCGATTTACTATTCTCCAACCCTTGAACACAATCACTACCCCTAAGTAAGATTAGGTAAGTTAACACCTTAGCTTAGACTAGCCACGAGAAAGTAAAAAATCATTCTTCGGAATTGATATACTTTTCTCTCCAATTCTAAATAAAAAGACCCAGGTTAAGCTAACCAAAAAATCGTAAGGACTAACAGTCTAACAAAATAGAAATAACTAACAACTTTTTGCATCCCTCATCCTAAACCTTATGTCATTCAAAAATCTAGGAAATAAGCAAACAATCGTTTTACACAACTGTGAGATAGATAACAAAAAATACGATTTTGTAATCACACCTCATACACAAACAGTTGGATACATTAGAACAAAACGACAAACAATAAAAAGAAAAATTATAAACAAACAAAGACAAATCACACGAAAAAGATTTTCAAAAAATAGAAACGCATTTTCTGAATCAGAAGCCAGCAATTTGGATGAACTCTACAAATTGAAAGAATCAATTGATAAAAATTGTCCCATTCACGATCAATTATGTTTTTCCGATTCAGAAACAACTTCAAATTCATCAAAAAGAGGAAAAAGAAGAATAAAAAAGCAATACAAACACAAACAAGTACACCTGTATAACTGCAATCAACCAATTAGACACATTGATAGCTATATATTAACAGTCATCAAACGAAAAAATGAGCAACACTCAAAGTGACGAAAGTCCAGACGAAGAAGCAGTTTTTCCCTTTATTATAAATTCACTCAATGATAGAGGACAAACACGATTTCGCAAAAATTTACTCGTAAATTTGTTTGAACCCAGAATCAGTCCATGCAAAGCAGAATTCCCAGATATAAAAATCAAAAGAAAATTTATTGAACATTATTTGAAAGACATATGTAACTTAACACAACAATATGGAATCTACACCATAGAATTCAGCACACCAAATACGAATCATCGTAAATATGTAATTCAAACAGATGATCTTGAATTAGAATTTTCAAAAGTATTCCTAGAATATACCAAAAGCATACAATATCATAATTCACAAAGAGCAAACTCTATATTCACTAATGAAGTTTTTTCAATAATATATACCTATATCTCTATATTAGAAAAAACAGAATTTCAAAGTATCTCACCAACTGAAACATCCAAACATATAAAAGTACGAAATGAAATCACATTATTTTCAACTTTTCTACATATAATCAAAGAAAATTTCACTAAAGACGACGTTTCACAACACACTAAACATGACTTACAAAAAATTTTGGCATGGTTTATAATAGATTATTTCACACATAATTTAGACTTAATTTCACAGGCAAGAAAAAGTTTCAGACCTCAAAATTCAAATGATGACACTGCCATTACAGAACAATCAGACTACGTTTGGGACCCTCAATGGTCTCATCCTACATTTATAAATATCCCACAATCTATCTCAAGTCAAGCAATAAGTACAATATCTTACCACAGAGATTATGTAAAAGTAATACCACTAACCATTGATGCAACACCACTAAACTACAATACAATTTTACCTGATACACGAAATAACAGTTTAAATTCGACCATCATACACAATGAAAACCTTAATGGAACTAGAAATCTTACACAACAAGGTATTCAAACACCATCACACTTCATAAATGAAGAAATTGTCCAAACAACAACAACTACACAACAAAGTATTTCACCAATACACCCAAATTTAACAACACCAAGAAATACAAATACTTCACTGGCACAAGTAACCTTACAATCAACCGTTAAACCTTCGGTTGCTCCAAAATATTCACACATGGATTATCATACATATAGACCAATGACAGTACCGTCAAAAACACGAAAATCATTCACAAAAAACACCTTTGCAGAACATAATTATAATTATGCTCACAAACAAAGTACAAATCAACCTCCCCGAAAAAATACATAAAATTTAAATCACGTATGTTCTCATTATTGGAATCTCCCGAAAACATCGACAAATTCAGTAAATTTTCCAGATAATCCACGACCTACACAGGATTATACTGAAAATTACCCATTCTTCCAACAAAACAAAAATAACCAACATACACCATTTAATACAAACTATTTATCATCCGATGAAGATGATTATCACCAACCAGACATTTTTGCACCATATACTTAAGAATATTGCACACAAAGACCACGACAACCTCAACCATCTCGAAATACGAAAATTTACCCACAAAACCCAACAGATATACAACATCCACAACAAATGCATATACAAAATCCATTTAACACACAATCTTTTCAACCAATACAACCAAAAAATCCAATGTCAATGCACTCTTATCAACCAACTCAAATGCAAAATGAAATACCGCTTCCATATTACCTTCAGCAACACGAAATAACAAAAAACCAACTTTCAAATTTTTCGCAAATGCCAAATGCCGCAGAATCACTACAGATGAAAATGAATCCATACCTCATGGGTGGATCATCAATAACATCCAATAAACCACTGATGGTTTTTACAGGAACAGATCCTGAATATTCTGTAGAAGATTATTTAAATGCAGTAACAGCAAATTTAATTTTAAATATAGGACCTGAACCAATTAATACGCCACTACATCAAAATTGGATACATAGACGCACAGCATTGATACAAACAACCTTAGATGGCGCAGCTCAAAAATGGTTTTCAGTATTACCTATAGAAATAAAATCAGACTGGAAAAGATTTACACAAGAATTTTCAAAAATGTTTGACTCCGAAAGAAATAAACAACACCAAAGAGTCTTATGTACTGAAATTCGCAGATTACCAAATGAAACCATCAAACAATTAGCAGTACGCATCGAAACACTAGTTCGAAAAGCATATTCACTTAATACACATGACTATAAAAACACAAAAATGACAGAAATTTTAATGATGACCTTAACACCTCAATTAAGGAAGATAGCAATAAAATGAGAGCATCTCATCCTTCCTCAATTCGAGAGCCAGATTTAGATTTTTGAAAACTAGTAGATAAACTAGAGCAAGCGGAAATCACAATGAAAATTGAAGAAACAGAAAATCTAAAACTACAATATGTTAACCGAATTGAAACAAACACTACACATATAAATAACATACAGGAATCAGATTCAGACCTAATTGAAAAAATCACTGAAATACTAAATATCTACGAAAAACATCCAAATTTTAAAGGCAAACCATCATTCAAAAAATGGTGTAATTATTGCCGACGATACGGACACAGTATTTCCGAATGTAGACAAAAACAACAAGATAATCAGAATAAACCTCAAAAGCATAAAGAACCAAATAAATCGTTCTATCAATATATGAAAAAAGATCAAAATCTACCAAACAAAGATATATATAGTAATAACAGTTCAGGAAAACCACTTCCCAACAACACCAATTACACAAGGAATCAATCACCATATAACTCAAGTTATAGAGGAAGATCACCAGAACGAAGAAATACACAAAATTCTTCACAAAATAATTATAATTGATCAAATAGTCGAAAAAACTATTCGAGATCAAATTACAATGCAACACAATTTGTTTCTAGATCCAGTTCCAAAACAAGCCCAAGAAATAAACACTATTCCAATAATCAATCACGAAACTCATCATACAACAGAAATAGAAACTATTCACATAGTCGAAATAGAAGTTATTCGAACAATCGAAATCAGAACTACCCGAACAATCAATCAAGAAATAACTCGTATAATAGATCAAACTATCACAGATCAAATGACAATTATCAAAACAGATCACGGAACAATTCACAAATATAGAAAGTATTCCCAGTCATCACATAGGAATAATAACCATTATAATAATTCTAAACATCGATACAGAAGTAGTACACCAAAACATCAAAGACATATTAATCAAGTACAGTCAAACGAAGAAACAACATCAGACCCCCCAGGTATTGATGACACAGGAAGTAACGAACTACAACTAAATCAAATAAACTGTGGATCATCAGATACAGAAAGTGATACAGAAAATACCATCTCCGTAAATATGATAACAGTCGAAAACGACTATGAACCTATCATATATGAACAACCTTTTACATCACATATATATGAAAATCAATTGGAACTCCTTCACAATTATTATATTGAACCCATCGATACTGCACAAACTGCACAAGAAGTAAAACGAAATTAACACGATAATTAAACCCGATGAAAAAGACAAAACAAAATGTTCAAACACAAATCATATTTATCAAAATATACAAAAAGAACAACCCAGAGAAAAAATTTGGACAATACCATTTCTCTTAGAAAGTACAAGAAACAAAGAATTTCAACCACCAGATCTTGAAATTGATTTTTTAATTGATTCAGGAGCAGAATCAAACATAATTAATATTCCCACATGGAATGAAATCAAAACATTACATCCAAAATTAACGCCTCTTGCAACCTCTAGTAAACTAGCAACAGCACAAGGATCAATATTAGTAAATTATGGAAAAATTCCTTCTCCCCACAACAACAATGGAGCAAAATAAAATTCTAAACAAACCATTTAAACAAATATTTCATATTACTGATATTATGCACAATATCATTGGCATACCATTTTAAATAAACAACCACCATTCTTCTCAAAATTTTACCCAATTTATAACCAACAACGGAAACACTTGAAACCATTATCAGGAAATATATATAATTTTTCAATAAAACAAGTTCACCAGTATGATAAAAGTCAAAATAAACAACAACTTTTTATGTCTTTGAATTTAAACATATTCACAAGTTTTTCAAAATCAAGATCTCATCTATAAAATATTTGAAAAACACGAATTCCGACATCATTTCGTTACACGTGTAAAACAATACACCGTATCAAGTAACATTACCATTAGGACTTTTAGGATATTGCGAAACAAACGCTACAATCTCAACCATACATGAAGTAGCCTACCGCGTAAATAATATACTCCAATTATTAGATATTTGCCAATTCACAATTCTTGACGAAGAATTATCCATAAATAACATAATAAGCAATGAAAAGAGAAACACAGATTATTTCACAAAAACACCATATTTTAAACCAACGTTCAATATAACAAATTACACAAAAGAACAACAAAAGTTTTTAACGATGTTTAATTTTGAACACTCACAAATTACACAAATCGAATTTGACAAACTAGCAAAACAACTGTTAAAATATTCAACAGTCTACGCAACATCAAAATTTGATGTTGGGAAAATCAGTTCATTACTACATCTCCCGTTAAAACCTGACGCAGTTTACAAAAAACAAAGAGCTAGTAAAGTACCAATTCATTTACACGACAAAGTAAATAGATTACTTGATATTTTAGAACAATACAAAACTATCTCACCAGTAAATAAAGAAGAACAACCAAAAGGTAACACATTTATTAACCCTGTTATCATTCTAGCAAAAGGAGAATCATTAAAAATAGTTTTAGACGCTAGATACCTCAATTCATTAATTGACGAATCAAAATGCAATTGGCCTATTGAACCAATACAAGTTATCTTAACAAAAATAAACGGAAAATACTTTACAACCGCAGATATGAATAGTGCATACAATCAAATGCGACTAGATGAACAATCACGACGTTTAACACAATTTGTTATTGGAAATCAACAACATGAATTTAACCGCCTATTCTATGGAATTTCCATAGGACCAGCAGCATTTTCAGCTTTTATGAGTAAAATTTTTAGACCATTAATACTCAAGAAAAACGCAATCACCTATTTGGATGATGTTTTTATGCAATCACAGACAAAAGAAGAAATGTTTACAGTTTTAGAGCACTATCATAAAATACTTCAGAACGAAAATCTGAAGGCCGGCCCCGATAAATCACACTTCTTTTTGACACGAGTTAAATTTTTAGGACATAATATAGAAAGAAACACAATCACTCCATTAAAATCACGCATTGATGCTATTCAAAAACTTCAACCACCAATAAACAAAAAGAAAATCCAAGAATTCCTTGGAATGTTAAATTTCTTAAGCAAGTACGTTTATAAAATGCAATTATAATTAAAACCGTTGTATAATATCGTCAGACAACAAAATAATTTTGAATGGACCACTGAACATCAAACACGATTTGAAGAAATTAAAAAACTTTTAACTGAACAAATTTCAAACACAATTCCAGATCCAGGGCAACCATTCTATGCAATGTGCGATGCTTCAAATTTTGGCATCGGCGCAGCATTACTACAATCACACAGTGGTACAAATAAAATGAACCTTATATCAGCAAATTCCCGATTATTCACACAAGTAGAGCTACGACTCTCAACTCTAATGAGAGAATGTACAGCTATAATTTATACACTTACAGAATATAAATTTCTGATACTTGGATCAAAACATCCAACAGTTCTTTTCACAGATCACAAACCAATCATTTTTCTCTTTACACAAAAGTCAAATCCCAATCACCGAGTTTATAGATTTCAATTAATTCTAATGAAATTTCCAAACTTACATATAGTTTGGACAGCAGGAAAGAATCTTGCATTACCAGATACATTAAGTCGAAATACACCACCTGAATTACTTACACGAAAAACTACAGTTGAAATAACAAAAAATATAAAACTTTACCTTGCAAAAGACGAAACATCACCCCGACTAGAATGCAAATATGCAGTAAAAACTGATATTGATCAATCACAAATAAATAATCTACAACATTTTCCACTTAACTTAGATTGCCAAAATAATCACTATGAAGTTGATTTATTAGGTACATCTACCTTTAAACCAATTCCATACTCACAATGGATCAAAAATAACACCCAACAAAAACGAATAAAACAACACTCGTATAAAAAAGAATTTTTTCCATTAATTGAAAAAGAAAATTTAACTGATAAAATAAATTTATCAGGACCACAAACAAATGATTCAAAATACACAATAAATCAAGTTTTTGACCTCCATGACCCACTTGACACATTTCCCCTATCAAAATTAGAAATTGGAAAAATTTTTCTTCCTCCAACAGATAAAATTACACTTGAACAAAATCTTGACCCAGTAATTAGACAACTAAAATCATGGCACAAATACAAAACTAAGCCCGTAAAAACAGATAGCACAGTTTTAGGAAATAAAACACTCCTCCGATATTTCCGAAAATTTAATTATACAACAATTAACGAAAACACAGACCTTCTAGAATATCAATTAATTGATTCTACGGTTCCCTGTCTCCCTTTAAGTATGATACTAATAGCTTTTAACATTTCACATACACAAAATACTAAAGGACACTCTGGATCAGAGAAAACATATTCAAACTTTACACAAAATTTTTATTTCCCAAATGCACCAATTTGGATAAAAGTACTATGCAATCCTTGTATAGTATGTCAGCTAAATAAACCTTATCCAAATCAAAAACAAATAGCTCAAAAACAAGATTTTAAAGGACAAAGTTTATATTTTAACCATCGTATTTCATTCGATACAAAAGGACCAATTTCACCATCCTCTGAAGGAAACTCGGTCATTATGGTAATTGTTGATGCATTTACACATTATGTAGCACTCAACCCAGTACCACATTGTAATGCTTATCATGCTTACACAACACTTTATGAACACTGGTCGGCTAAATTCGGATTACCCGAAATCTTAGTTACAGATAACGGTACAGAATTCATAAATAATCAAATCATCACATTATGTCACTTATGTAACATCAAACATAAACCACGTACATCTCATGCACCTTGGACAAACGGTTTAGTCGAAGGTATGAACCGTTCACTACAAGAGTATCTTGGATGTATCATAAATAGAAATGATACAAGAAACACAGAATGGTCAGCAGATGTAAAATTATTTCCCTTAGCATATAATTCACAAATTACGACAACTCTAGGATTGTCACCATACAAAATGGTTTTTAATCGAAAGCCACGTAAACTAATTATGTTTACAGCAAACTCTCATAAAAATGCACAAGGTTATTGCCAACCAAATAAAGACTCAGTTTGTTATAACCTACCTTTACACACGCATGATGAAGATCATTTTCATCACCCACAAATCCTTAAATTAGCCTCCGGCACACACACCGAATGGATTTTAAATAGAGATAAAAAACACAATGAAATTTACCAAAGAGTAACAAAAAAATTGTTACAAATGCAAAACATTAACGAACAAATTAATTCACGCTTTACACCAGCCTCAGATTTAAAAATTGGAACATTTGTCTTAATACCTAATTTTAATACACAAAAAGGAATCTCTAAAAAATTACAACCCCTTCACAAAGGACCATACCAAATAATTGCCAAACCCACTGACGTAACATAAAAAATCACCGATTCAGACCAAAAAGAAATTGTTCAACATCGGAACAATCTATTGCCTTACTACCCAAAAGAGTACGCACTACGCGAATTAACTCAATTATATTCTTTCACGGGTTTAAAAATTATTCAAAATCACCCACATACGGAAAAAGAAATAAATGAACAAAACGACATTCATCAAGGAAAACAAAATACAAAACCAACTACAACACAAAACAATACAAAAAAGCTAGATCAAAAAATACCTCAAAAAGAAAGGAAAAATAGGAAAATGATAGAAAAAAATTTACCACAAGAACAAGTCGAGAAATCAGAACATAGAGAGTCATCGCGACTTAGAAATCAACCACGTAAAAACTACAAATCACAATCTAAAATATTAAAAAAAGTTGAATTTCAAAAACAACTTTAATTTTAAAATCTTCGCACCTCTCGATCATATTGAATCTTCATTTTTCAAAATAACATGCTGACAAAAAACGCAACGATTCTAGTTCAAATTTAGCCAATAGGATTCATTCAATCCGTCACCTTCTATAACTATAACACCAACCTATTAGACGAAAGATATTAAACTCCAGGCATGTGCAAATGTATAAAAAAAGGCAATAATCACATTCGCCTTAGCAACAATCCTTTTAATTCTTTTCCTTGAAGAATACTACAATAAACATAAATTTTTTCACTAGGAAAAATCAATCAAAATACCTTCAAAAATTGCTAACCAACAATCACACAGTCAGTCTTCACCGACATCATCCCAAGAAAACCCGACAATACCTACAACTACCCAAAACCCTCAAACATCCACACGATTTTCTTTCCAAGATAACCCATACACTTTTGAAGAACGACACGCTCGCTTATCCGAACCATTAGAACCAGTTCAGCGACAGGCACCCCTAAGTGAACCAACTTGTACCCAACATTACCACAAGAATTAAGTAGAATAAGAAATATTAGTCAAAACCAAAATACAGTTGAAATAAATAGACAAATTATACATCCACGACGAAATAGAAATTTTCAAACCCCCCGAGTTCATTTTGATATACCCCAATCCCCATCACCAATTACTCCAGAAAACCCAAATAGCACATTACCAGAAACCCCTACATTTCTTTCACAACTTAGCACCTCAAGTATACCCTCAGATTACTTAGGTTCAACACCAACATCTGAACAAATACGTGACAATCCCTTTAACCCCCCCTAACCAAACATCACGACTACCATATTGGACAACACACTCATTCACACAAGGTGAACCAAATTTAATAAATGACCCAATAGATATTTCTACGGATACAACAACATCATCATCATCACTACCAGAAACATTATCACTACCATCAACACCATCAATAAGTCAGATTTCACCGACGCCTTTCCCCCTAAATTTTCCAAATAACCTCGACGCTAGATATCGAGAACAATCATCAACAAATATCCCTTTAAGATTAGATTGGAACACGTTCACAGCAACCCCACCATTATTTGGACAACATCCAGAAAATAACCGACTTCACAATTGGGCACTCAATAGACTACAATATAGACAAGACATCCACGAAGACATTCGTGAACATAACATCTAAATACTCCAACAAAATAGTCTGCAATTAAAATTCGAAATCACGATTAAACTTAACAACATTGTTCAACATCCTTACCCATTAAACCCACCCAATATAACAACTCAATCGCTACCACCACCATTTATAACAACTGAAGTAATATATAAGTACGACAGATATACCAAAAAGACAACTGGTTACATCACATTTTATAACCCATACTCAGGATTATAATACACATGTATATTCTAAAAATATTGATATTTCAACAAAACCAGGACTTATTAGTAACACACTACGATTGTGAAGAAAATGAACAAAAAACACTACACAAATATGCAATAAATCAAGTATCACAATGCGAAACAGAACCACAAGCTATAGAAACTACAAATGTAATAGCGACACTGTATTCAAAAGCCCGAGCAACAACAGTCGCAGGATATAAATTTACAGCAACATTTTCCGAAAAGAAAGTATATGTTCACAAGTTTCAAACGGAAATAAAAACCGACTTGACCACGAATCATTCTACCAAAGTAATATAGAACGACTTCTACATCTAAATCCCGATGATTGTAAAAACGAGCTACTCAGACTAAATATCACAAAAGATAAAAACACCGACAAAAAACTAGTATATTTTCAAGTCTTTGCCGATTCTGTACAACAAGCAGAACTTGAAAGATATCAAGGACATATAAAACTAGATGAAAAATACCCATACAACGGCGCACACGGAAGATTATTTTATGACATATACGATAAGCACTGGATACCACACATTGGAATAAATAATCCATCAAACTGCAAAGTCGACACAAAAAATAAAGGATATCAAGAAATAATGTTTTTCGATTGGAAAAAACAACTCGAAAAAATACAACTCACACGAGATTTATCCGACAACACAATGATCTATCAAGAAATTAGATTACCTTGTAAAAACAATCAATGTTATTGTGATCCTACAACACGGACACAAGCAACAATTGTTTGGTTTCCCGAAGATACATGCACAACAGTTCAAGTAGCAAAAATACACGCTCGAATGATAAAATTTCACGAAAAATAATTTATAGAATCATTTCCATATGAACAAGTCCATCCATCACGAAAACAAAGTACTGATTTCCGAAATATCCATAATATAGAAAAAAAAAAACAAGTTTCCAAATATATCAAGAAACAGAAATCGCATGCAAATACAGGAACCCACTTTACAAAACACAATATTCTGAAAAACTAGTTGAATACGAAAAAATTTTCGACATGACCACGGGAAAAATAAAATTTGACCCTTATGCCACAGGTCACCCTCTAAACGAAGGAACATCATATATACCAGTTAACTTTCAAAAAAGCAATGGTCAACCTGGTGGAAAACTAAAGCCACATGACACTAGAAGTACACGTTTACAAGAACTATCACTAATGAATAACACTTATTTTGGTAATATCTACTATGATATCCACTTAGATATGAAGTTAGACTACACGATTAGTCGAATTTTTTAAGAAATGTCACTCTCCGAATTAGAAACACTTCACTAACTATGCGAATTAGAAAGGACACAAATCCTACAATCACTCGCACTAGCAGTATTAAAAATACCCTACGCAGGATATTTATTGTCAGGAAATAGATCAAATTTTCTAGACTACGAAGGAAACATTTTATGGTTTTCTACTTGTACCAAAAAAGTATCACCACTATATGTTTTTGAAGATCAACGCTGCTATAAAAGAATCCCTATATTTTATAAAAACAAAGTACATTTTGTTGACACACTTTCAAGACGAACATATTTTTGGGATACCGCAGTACCATGTGGATCAGAAAATATCCACAATGTAGTACAATTGAACCCTGATGAAGATAAATATTATCTCCTCACTCCATACCCTACGTTAATGCCATCACTCAAAAAATTTTCACCCGAAAGCATCAGAGCTATTGCTCGTAATCCAAATATTGATTTACAATCAATTAGAATATATTCAAAATCAGATATCCAACACCACATTAGAACACAACAATTCCAAGAATTATTAACACAAATGGACACTATACAAAGTCAATCAATTGATCAAAATTTACGAAAACTTGCCGAAACCGCAGGATTTGCAGATATTTATACACAAGATTATAGCGGATATTTAAAGACATTTAAGACTATATATATCTAAACGGTGAAAAATACCGACCACAAGATATTTCACCTATAAATATTTTTAGCTTTGTTACCCTAAAAAATGAAATTCTCAATTTTCTAGGATGGCCCTATTATATCTTAGAAAAATTAACTATCCTATACGCAATGTTTAACTTTATAGGATTACTTTTTTCACTTTTAAAAGGAATCTATAACACATGCGCTATACATGCACAAGTAAATAGACAAGCAAGTGTAGCACGCATACTATTTGCAGGATTTTTTGGAATTTTTTCTTCATCAATAAACAAAATTCTTCTAGACGCACAAATAAAAGAATATAATACAAAAATAGCGACAAGACAGAACACGTACGACGAAGAACATAATAACATAGAAGTAACACATACCGCACCACAGTTGCCACCCCTACCACATAACCATCCATTATCCTTAGTCCCACGTAATTTCCGAAACCTAGCAATAACCTATAACCCAAATTTTAGACCAAGTATATCGCAAAGTCCCATACAACATATAATGACACATCATCCACAAGATGATAATACATATGAACAAATTATAGAACAACCCCATATCACCGCTTTTCAGTCTCAAAATAATCATTTTTTTAGCCCACGATGAGCCGTCAACTTGGATCCCTACACCGCTCAAATTCCAACCCAACCAACCTCCACACTCCAATCCCAATAATCCCACTTTTTGCTTTCCCACCACCCGATTTTCCAACCATTAATATATCATCAAGCACGAATTCGGATACTAACTCAGATATTTCAGTTTTATACTCCATCTCACAACTTAATAACTCTAATATAGAAACCCCTGACGAATTTGCAGACTCCGAACCATCTCCATCCAATAATTTTCAAACCAATTTCTCAATTTTTTCAAAACCTCTTTTCAACCAATCCACCAAATAATTCACTCCTATCTGTTTCCACTCCTTCTTATGCTTCGCAAGTAACTCCAACCTACTCTCCCTTTCATTCCGACTGATCACCTAACAATTCTCCAGATACCCCCCAAATTTCCCAGGAACTCGATAATTTTATCACCCTACAACAACAGTTAATACACCCTAACACACTCACCATACATCAAATTTCATCCACAATAGAATCCTCAAACCCACCTACTCCTACACCCTCCTCAGCTTACACTGCATCATTAGCACAATCATCCACATCCACCGAAACATCGAATAGCACTCACAGAGCTTATCGCACTTTTAAACGAAAATTCCCGAATCACCCATTCCCGACCAAACCAGGAACAGCCTGCGAATATATTAATCATCCACAACACACCAACACGAAAGATTTTCTAGCAATCACCTTACCCTCATTCCCACAATATACATTAAACACACCTAAAGACACTAACGACACACGTAGTTTTGTAGATGAACATGTTTTAATGCCCACACTTCACTGGACAGCATATTACCATTTTACTAATCCCCTTTGTCTGCCACTATCTAGTACTCATAACGATATAGAAAGGAAAAAAGATATGCTATATAGACTCACCGCAACACTAACACCTAGAAAATTTACTTATATAAGATATAAAAAATTACTAAATTCACTGCACCTCGTGCTAACGAATTTACAATAGAATATTACGACCCTAATATCATCCGAACTAATCAAGACCAATTTCTAGATGACGACCGCTTCGCTAACCCACAACTAACAGAAAAAATTTTCATCAAAACGTCATATGTATTCACACTTAATATTTTTGATAGAAAATATGATCACATCATTTCTGAAGCACTAAATGATATTCAAGCTTACGAAAGTTTTAAAGACAAATTTCAGTTATTTTCACTAACCTTTCACTTCCTTGCACCACATGAACGCGATTTGCACTGTTCACACGATATTATGTTACGCACTAAACAGACTCATACATATACATACTATCGCTTCATACAAAATCATTTTGATTTACATACTCCATCAAGACAACCACACCATCGTTTTCAGTTTCTTAACTCGAAGTACACTTCACCATTTTTTCTTAATTTCACCTATTGCATCAAGGATACTAACCTCCACGGCATCCTCCGCAATTATGACCCAGTAACACAAATGTATATATTTTGTCCCATCACGAAGACCTTTAACGCCGAAGAATCCAGACCCTTCCTTATCCCACATGATTTTATTCAGCCTATAGAAATCCCAATATTAGAATTTATTCACAATACTAAATATAATCACAAAATCTATAACCACTTTCAAAACACACCTTATGAGTTTGCAGTAGGCACTGAAGAACTAAAAACCATTAAAGCACTTCAATTGCTTTGGACACTGCTCCAAACTAAAAACATCATTCGCATACTAGCAAAATTACTAACAACATCGGACATAATACACGACATCTTCCCCCACGGCTTTTTCCCAGACAATTAACAGGTAAGTATAATTTAAAAATATTCTTAACGAATAAATTTAAATTAGTACAACCATTCTTTATTCATGTTTCTTTTACATTTCTAGTCTTCATACCACGTTCATCTGCAAAAAACAGAAAATAAAAATAAAAAATAAACTTGTTAAAATTCTTCTAAACTTCATTAATATTCTGCACAGGATAATATAATAAAATTCATAGCAAATGTAGTAAATGAATTTAGAAATTGTTTCCCCATGAAGCAGTAAATTTAATTACGATGAAAATTTATATCTTTAAATTTTCCCAAAAAAGCAGTAAAACTGAAATTCTATGTAATAAATTGATAAAATGAAAATGCAGTACTAACCTTTTGATATTTTCATTCACTCGCACAAGAATTCTATCCAAATTTGCACAGCTCGCCCACAAAGAATTGTTTAAATAATGATTTTAAATTTCAAGTTTTCACACTCAACAACTCTAACACACGATAACAAGTTTCAAACTTTTCTTTAACCCGGTTGGAAAGGAATTATATACTAAACCAAACTAACCAACGCAGCTTACTAAATACCATAAATCATAAAATAATAGCATGACTAAGAAAAGAAAACCAACGGTACCCAAACCGGATTAACCCAATTTAAAACTGGAAAATTTATTCTTTTGAAGACTATTATAAAGTCTAAGAAAGAAATAATAAAACACAAAAAAGTCGCAAGACAAACCCATAACAAAGACAATTTGATTTTTGAACAAAGGACACAACCAAAGAAACATAAGAAAGACCAACATAAACCCAACATAAAACGTTATCACATAACAGGACCTCTCAAAGAAACCGCACGAAATCATACTCCCACTCCTGGCCTAACCCACCAGAGAGGACGTCCTGAGCTTGCTCTATAGCCGGCCTAACCCATCGCGCTACATCCACGCTTTGTGACCACACTTCTATTTTTAATAAGAGGTACTCAAGGGTGAGTAACTCTTCAAAATAACCGAACTAAAACAAAATGCTTTTGTGAAAACAACTAACTAAAT
The DNA here is from genome assembly GCF_963678635.1 of Symsagittifera roscoffensis. Classification (NCBI taxonomy): domain Eukaryota; kingdom Metazoa; phylum Xenacoelomorpha; order Acoela; family Convolutidae; genus Symsagittifera; species Symsagittifera roscoffensis. The sequence continues at coordinate 20,089 of NW_026970956.1, forward strand.
TCATGATTAAAAAACCGAACTAATAAAATTTTATAAAATGTAAATCATACCTTGCAGTATATAGATCAACACACAACAACAAAGACGAACATTCAAAGACAAAATGATCCCATCACACACGAACAAGAATGGCTAACCACAACCGATATGCCGTCCACAATCACAACTCAAAGGATTTAGAGTACGACTTGACTTCGCAGAAAAGGACTTCATTGAACTAGACCAATGACCACCTCGATGTTCAAGTATACGTACAGATCCGAGTTATGAGGCATCCCTTCCACACACGATCTCCACGCCATTCCCAGACGAGGTTGAACACAAAACAAGTTCTCTACATAATACAGAAAAACCCGTCATAGCAAACCATTTTGAAATCAGATTGATTTCATTGGGGAACACATTCGTTGCCACAAGAGGACACAACGATTGATATTCCTAACTCCAGCGTCCTGGAACTTCTTTAACAAGAGAAACCGGACAAGAATATGATGTTCGCCAAATACCAACGTTCATCATCCATCCTTTGAATTGCAGAAAGATAATTCTAAAATTCTGTAAAACCCGGATGGGTGGAACCTGATCTAAACTATATTTTATGATTGGATAAATTGGATATTTTACCACTGTAAAGTATTTAATATTAACCAATCATAATCCATCTAACTAACAACCCACTTATTTGTAAGTGCTGAAATTACTTGTAATTTCAGCACCAGAGAGATTTGAATTTAACTTAGAAATTAGTTGTCTCTCCAAGAGAACTTCAGCAGCCGCAACAAACCAGTATACCCTAGATCTATTGAGCCTAGCAGAGACTAGTTAAACACCCTGAGACTAGAAAGTATAAGAGTAAGATTAGGATCGGTATTAGTCTAAGAAGTTGCACGAATCTATCCGGCCGAAAATAAGATAGCGTGACGAGCAGACGGTGTACCCTATCCGAAATTACTCTATGAGTTAACCACATCGGTCATAACTCAAAAGGCTGCTTCAAACTTTAATTTTCATGTTGTATTTTAGGTCCGAAAGAACTCGCCGAGAAACGAGATTTTCTGAAGTAAAAGTTACTAAATAATTGAAAAAAAAAATGTTTTGTTTTTCTAATTCTTGCGAGCAATACTAAAATTTTCATCAAAATCGCGTGGTTTTAGTGTATAAGCAGAGCTCAAAAAAGTTGACAAGCCTTAAAACCCGCCGTCGCAAAAGTCCTGTCTATGCTACTGCGCATGTAAACTGTTTAAGTTAAAAAAAAACTTTACTTGTTGTTAGAATACTTCACTTATTTCAGCTCAGTTAACTCTGAAAATAAAAAGAAAAACTGGAAGAGCTGTAATAAAAAATAAAGCTCCATTTCGGGGTGTTGAGTACTAAAAGTGTAAATTCTGTACGATTAATAACTAATTTCCTCTTCCTTTGAAGAACCCCGCATATGTTTCAACACATTTTGACGTCATTTTGTGTCCCCTTTTTGGAAAATAAAAGAGTGTTTGCTCAAGCCGCGTATATAGTTAACCTTTTAATGAGCAGAGGATAAGAATCATAAAAAAATTGCTTTGAAATTCAAATTTTACGCCTCTGGTATGAAAATTCGACCACTCAGAAAATAATTTATGAGTTTTCCTTCCCAAATGTTTCAAAATTCAGCTGACCGCAGGCGCAATTTTATTCCTGGGCCGAATTCTCAGCTTCATTTCAAGCAACAATAATAAATAAAAACCTCCCACTGCTGCTTATGTCTATTAAGTTTATTTATTCAAATGGCGAACACCGCAGCCATTATTATGTAGAAGACAGAAAAATCCCGAATTCTAATATAACAGATTTGATTGTTGAACTTCAGCTGAAAGGAAAATTTTATAATGAGCGGTCGTTTTTTGTCGTCTTGGATTTCGTGAAAATCCCTAAAGAAAATTCTGGCAACTAAGAATTAGGAGTCCCTTTTCACTCACCTTTTTTGTCATGTTTCTTCTTTATTTCTCAGCTTACCGAAAACTGATCCTTTTTCATTTTTCTTCTGAAAAAAGACGGCATTTTTTTGAAAGAAAACCAAATGCGATTTATAAAATAGGAAATCTTTGCAAATTGTTTTTTTTTCGACCAATTTTCAGTGATTTTTCAATTTCATCCTGTGTTTTTCAATTTTGAACTATTTATATAACGCTACTTGACTTATTTCATTGATTTTCTTTAACTACCGCAGATCAAGCAAAGTTTTGTATCTACTCAAAATTATGGTGTTTCTCAATTTATTGTATATTTATTAATTTGATAATTTGGTTTTTTAATCAGTGAAGAGTTGATCGATTTTTTCTCTCCATGGAAAGAAAGCAGCTCAAAAGTGTCACCTCTAAAACTGAAGCAAAACTACAGTCTTCAAGTGAGTAGTTATGTTTTCAATTTAATTCTTGAATCACCAATGATATCTCTTAAACCATCATTGATATCTCTTAAACCATCATTGATATCTCTTAAACCATCATTGATATTTCTTAAATCATCAATGATATCTCTTAAGTCACTAATGATATCTCTTAAATCACAAATCATAACTTTTAAATCCTCATGATATTTTAAAAATCACCAATGATATCTCTTTAATCACCAATTACATTTTTAAATCACTAATGAAATCTCCAAAATCACCAATGATATTTTTAAATCATTAATGATATCTCTTACATCATCGATGATATTTTTAAACCAACAATGAAATCTCTTAACTCATCGGTGACATCTCTTAAATCATCAATGATATCTCTTCTATCATCATTGATATCCTCTAATTGATCAATGATATCTCTGATATCACTTAAAAAAATTAAATCAACAATGATATCTTTTATATCAACAATTGTATTTTAAAAATCTCCAGTGATATCTCTTAAATCATCAATGATTTTTTTAAAAATCACCAATGATATTTTTTAAAACATTTAAGATATCTTTTACATTATCCATGATATCTCTTAGGCTATCAACGATATCTATTAAATATTTTCAGATGCTTTTTGAATCAGCGTTGTAAATCATGATTTCAAATCATCGATCATAAAATTTTTTCCTCAGGTCACCTCGATGACTTTAAAATTTGACTAATTTCAATTATCTGAGTATCGATTTTTATGCCTAGACAACCGATCATTAAAATTTTCATGTCACAGGCGCTCCTATCTGGGTAAAATTTTGATTGTTTTGACGCTTTTTAGGGTATCTAACTAATTCTGGAAAGAATATGAAAAAATTTCTGAAAAAGTATGAACCTTTGATTTTTTGTGTTTTTTAGTTACCCTTGCAATAAACAAGACTATTGCAACCGGGTACTATATTTTTCACCGTGAATAATTTTGGTTGCAGAATGCTTGATTGGTAACATTTAGAACCGCTGATTTAATAGCGTGGTTGGAAGGTAATAACTGCATATGTAACCGTGAATCTGCCTTGGAGGTGCAAAAATTTTTATCGCTGGAAATTTTTGGTAGATTTTTGGCATCAAAGTTAGTCAATTTTGTTTCAGTCCGCTTGTTTTTTCCTGTTTCTTTTCCCATTTAACTTTGTTGTTGTTAAATGGAAACGGTTCAAGTCTAATAAAAAATTATTGAAATAATCGTGGTCACCTGTGTAATAAAATGAACATGTAAAACTATTTTTCGACTTTTGGTTTTCACCCATGCGATGAAAAAAATTTTACAATCGGTTACTTGACTTTTTTTCAGAAAAAAATTTTTCTTAGGGTTTTTTTTTGGTTTCATCTCTAGTGGTTTGACTAAGTTTTCGTTTTTTTTAGATTTCCCGGTCCGTTTAGCCTGAAAATACCAAATACGCCTGAGACGGCAAAGATCCTGGGTTCGAATTCGACCAGGACCTATTTTTTTCACACGGGAAAGATTCTGTTTCGTAAAAAAAATGTCGCCCAATTATTTGTCTGCTTATTTTTTGGCTTAGTTGCCTTATCTTGAATTTAATTTTTTTTGCTGAGCGATTTTTTTAATACTACTTTTTGTGTTTTATTCATGCCTACATGTAAATTTTCTTGTCTTGACTTTGTATTTCTTTTTTTTTTTCACTAAAAAACCACCGGTTAATTTTATTTTAGCATATTCTTATCGATTTCTTTTCGCCTATTTTTGGGTCGTATTGCGAAATTACAATTTCAATTTTCCTTTCCGCATTTTTTAAATTGGTTGTTTGCTTACCACTTCATTTTTTGACTGTTTTAGCACTCGTTTTTTTTTCGTATGAGAAATTTTCCATTTTCTGCCAAATCTCAGTTTTTTTCAGAAACTACTGTTTTTTAAAACACAGCTGCCAACTGAAACAGTTCTTTTTCCCCGGGCTGCTATTTTGATTACCCCTCTATCAGAGATTTGAAAATTTTTATGGGGTGAACAGAACAATTGACCCTATCTTTGATTTTTACTGTTTCCTCGAAAATAACCCCCCCCCCCCCAATTTAAATTTTTGCAACTAAAGATATGGCCCTCGGTGTAGTCAGACTTTTTGATTTGTTGACGGTTTTTTGGACTGTTCTAGCTAATTATCATGCCATATTTGATCTCATACCTTTAATTGAAGCTACTGGAGATAACAAATACGATGAAAAAAACTCGGTTCGAATCCGGATCAGGACCTATTTTTTTCAAACGGGAAAAATTTCGTTCAATATATATAAAAAATGTCGGCCAATCATTTGTCTTGCTCTATACTTTGGCTTAGTTGCCTCAACTTGAAATTTTATTTTTTGCTTGTGGCGCATTTTTTAAGGTTGTTTTTGCGTTTGATTTACGCCTACATGTAAATTGTTTCTTTTTGACATTTTATTTATGTTTTTTGCTATAAAAAACCCTCGGTTCAATTTTTTCGGCCTATTTTTATTGGTTTTATTTACCTATTTTTTTGGTTAATTCAAGAAAACACATTTTTATTAGACCTCTCCAAATTTTTAGTTTAGTTGTATGTTCATCACTTGTTTTGTTGAAACTTTTACCTCTAGTTTGTTTTTGTGTGAGATAGTTTCCACTTTCTGCCAAAGCTTTAGTTTTTCTCAGAAACTTCTACTGTTTTCTAAAACAGTGTCTGCCAACTGAAAGACCGTTTTTCTTTTCCCTGCCTGCCTGCTTACTACATTAGCCTATGTTTGAATACCCCTCTGCAGAGCCTTCGAAAATATCTATGGGGTGAACAATTGACCTATTTTTTGACTTTTACTGTTTTCTCGAAAATAGCCCCTCCCAAATTTAAATTTTTGCAACTAAAATTATTATGGCCCTCAGAGAAGTTAAGTTTTTGATTTTTTTTACCATTTTTTGAATCTTTCTGCTTGTTCTTGTAAACTAAGCTCCCAAGATTGAGACTGAGGATTCAATAGAAATAACGGGTAATTGAAAGTTCCTCTGCATTATCGGCCACTCGCAAGATTTGCTCGCAAAAAGTTTTTAATTTATAGAAAATTTTTTATGTTTGGACCGTTTTTCTTGAAACAATTTTGAGTAATCTTAAAAACTACCCGGCCATGATGGAGATTTTATATTTTCTATTAGAGATAGAAATATTTTCTGTTATTGGAGATGTTTTTTTTATATTCTATTACGCCCAAAATTTTTGACACCAAAATTTATGGCTCTCGGAAAAGTCAGAGTTTTGACTTTTTGACCGGTTTTTGAAAACTTTTGACTTTTCTCGAGCACGACTATCGCAAATCTGAAATTTTGGGTCCAATTGAAACTTCAGGTTGCCTGAACTCTTTCTGCACAAGCAACTACGCAATATTCTGCACAAGCAACTACGCAACACAGAAAGCAATGACTCTCCGAAAAGTCAAATTTTTGATTTGTTGACGTTTTTTGGACCACTCTCGCTAACTATCGTGCCGTACTTGATATCGTACATTTAATCGAAACAACCGATGGTTGAAAACCCTACCTTTATACTCAGCTAATTCCAAACTTTTAAGAAAAAATTTATGAACTTCAAACAGCTTAGAAAGTTTGACCGTTATTTGGAATTTTTTGATTAGCCCCCCAAAAAATACCGTGTTAGTTATCAGGCTATGTTTTCAATCGAGAAACCCGGTTTTAAGATTCTTCTCGTCTAAAGCGAACACAGCCAGCTTTTTGCGAAAAAAAAATTATGAATTTTGATAAATTTTTGACCATTTTTTAGACTCTATGATATGTTTTAAAATTACTTTATCAAATTTACGATGAGAAAATTAATTGAAAAAACCGGCTGCCAAGATTTGTTCCTGCAGAAGCGGCGACTCCTTTTTGGCAAATATGTCTTTGGGAAAACTTCAAAATCTCAAAAATTTTATTTTCTACTTATTACAGCAAAAAAAAACAACAGGGGTTTAGCAAAAAGTCCTATTTTTAAAATCACTTTTTTTTGTTCCACATCGAGACACCAGAAAACAAATTGTTTTTTATTGAGACATCAGAAAGATTTTGCTAATCTAGTTTTCTCCATCCTTTAAAAAAATTTTAGTTTTGTTTTATTGCAAGTGGTGCGAAGCTCCGCTTCGCTTGTGTTAATTTTGGGCAGCAACATTTGTTAATATTATTGAAAATATATATACTGCTACAGATATAATTATAGCGTTTGAAATTTCTGGCATGTTCGAAATTTGTTTTTTTTTGTTTGTAAGTTTACCAACTCGGTTTGTTAAAATTCCTTTTTTTCTTTTTTTTCTTTTTTTTCGGCTTGATAGGTTTCGCACATAATGTATCGGATTAGTTGCCTCATTTTGGGTCTTTCTACCAAAAAAATGTTTGTGTGCGCGTGGTTGATTTTTTATTGATTTTTTTTCCGGTTTTTTTAGGTTCATAATTTTTTTCCATTTAGCGAAGCGTTTTTGGATGTGTGAAGGTGAAGGGGAGTTTTTATGTGTCTTAACTCTTGTTGATTTTTTTCGACGTAAAAGGTTTCTGCTGAGGTGTTTTCGTTTTTGTTATTCTATTGTTAAATTATGTTTCAATGTTAACTTCACACTACTGTCTTGGCATGTTTTTGTTTCAAATATAACCTTTTTTGTTCTGAAAAGATATAGTTTTTTTTTGTTATATTTGATTGTTTTTTGTTTTTACTGAGTGGCTTTTTTGTCCTGTGTGACAGCAAGTAATGCGAAGCTGAGCTTAACTATTTTGAATTTCTTTGTATCTCACACTTCAAAAAGCTTGCGACTTTCCCTGGAAAATACATAGCGATAAAACTTTATCCCTCACAATGTGAAATACATTGCCGAACTAGCCTGCTTCACCTCATTTGGGAGTGATTTTTGAAATTCTAGCACGTTTCACTTGTCCAGAATTGCAGGAAATGAAATATTCAAACCCCGCATGACGTAAAAACGGAGAAAAACTCAATTGACATATCATATTGTTCCGGCAATTTGTTTTTCGGGTATGTTTTAGTTTTTTCAATTAAAAACTTTTCATTCGTGTTAAAACGAAATTTAAAATTTCCCAAAAAATTTTCTCGGTGTTGAGAAAACTGGTTTGAAATTTTTGGTTTTGAATCCAATTTAGAGCAAAAAAGGCGAG
>NW_026970957.1:0-12852 GCF_963678635.1 Symsagittifera roscoffensis
CTCTAGACCCTTCCGGATTGACGCCATGCTGCTTATTTGACAATTCTCCTTAACTGTGAAGGGTCTTATAACTAGCCTAGTTTTGACTCGACTATCGTTTTCTGGATTCCTTAGCCCTCTTTTTTTGTATAGAACAGCGTAAAATTGCCTTATTCAATCGCTACTACCCTTTGGTAGGGGTATAGAGGCTTTCCTTTTTTTTTTCAAAACATGAAGGTCTACCTTCACAAATGGGTAAAGTTTCTAGGCTTACTTTTCTCCAGAAACAAAGTTTTTATGAGTGAGCTCACCTAAGTTCTGATCGAATTTCACCAAGATCAACTGGATTGGTTCAGTAGTTCCAAAGTAATTAACCCAAACTTCTTTTCTTCAGAGTTCAAAAATTTTCTAACTTATAGGTTCCGCCTAACTTTTTCGGAATTCTTTTCTTATTGGACTAAAACTTATTGATCCGAAATCAGAAGGCCTATAATTTTCTAGTTCAATGCAAAAAAAACGGTCTAAACAATCCAGCTGAAAAATTTTGCCGAAAGCAATGCTGTTTGGATCCTCCGGGTTGATGAATCCACTAAAACAAACACGTTAAGTTCGATTTCTCTGAGGCCCGGAACGTTATTGGCAAACGGGTTTTCGAAAACATCTCGACTCCTTATTTAACGTTTTCCGAACAATAACATTTTTGCCTTATCTCAAAAATTTTGAAAGCCTTTCGTTTTTTCAAAATTTACGAAAATTTGGTTTTCAGAACCCAATTAGTTCCAACCACATCTGAACTAAATTTAGCCGGATCTAATAATTATACTAGTACAGTTAAGATGTAACTCACTACTTTAGCGCTTTCTTTTGCTTAAAAAAATCGATATATCAAAAATCGCAATATGTGGGTGGATCAAAATATCACTATTTTGACCCTAAAAACCAATAAGTTTACTAGGTTTTTCACTGAAAAACGATTTAGTAGTATTGATAAAGGCAGTATAAATAGTAATAATAGTCTTATTATACCCCTCCGGGTTTGTACAATATCCGAATTAGGGTGCTTAACTCGGAAATTCGCAACTCCGTGGAGGGTGACTTCAGAGCAGTCACTGTCGAGCCCCCCACAGATTGATATCTAAATTTCTGTAGCAAAAGAGATACAAAACTTGTTAACGACGCCCAACAAACGATTGTTGTCGTCCTTGAGACCCCTCCTGCTGCTCCTTGCACTGCTTACCGGATCAGTCTTCCACTCTGATCCCGTGACCCCTCCGGATTGAGCGCAAATTAGCATTAACGTGCTTAAATATTCAAACAACCCTAAAAGCAGGGCTAATATTTAGTTATTATATCACTATTCTTTTTGTTCAGTAGACAAACATCATCATTTCCATCGGAGAGGGATCAACCCTCTCCCTCAAATTCTAGCTTCTCATCGTCTGAAAACAAGTTTAGATGTTGCTGATTCAATTCAGGACATTCCAGGAAGCTAAAAGTTTGTCACAATAGAGAGTTACAGTCTCCTTGCCGAGACCCTTCCGGATTCCTCGGGAAATCATCGGTAACGATTGTGCAATTATAATCGTTACTATTCGGAACGGTCTACCGTTAACGTCAATCACTATAATTTCTTCGTTCGTTGCTATTTCTCGATCGTCTCGTTTGTTTCCGCGAATAGTATTCTTCTGCTTTTTCTTAATTTCAGTTGTAGCGAAATTTCAAGGACCTGACGTGTCTTTATTATAGAACATATTTTAAAAATTTATTACGTCGCGCCAAACTGACCATTCCTTATTGTCCAAAATTGTCCAATTAGTACAGCTAATCCACTAAAACAGTCAATCTTCCAAGTCCGATGTTTATAAAAAAATTCGATGCTTTTTGGCACCATTCTGGTCAGAAATCACTCAAATCTTGCGCATATAGGTAAACGGAAGTTTCCTGATAAGTATATTGTAAAGATCATAACTTGAATTATTTGGGCAAACGGCATTGCTAATTTATGATGTCCGAGAACTGTCAACGCATTAAATAACTATGACAATCATGCAAACGCCTTGAAAGGCGGTAGAAAACTTCAATTTTTATAGTGTCAGATAAAACTGACAAAAAATGCGAAAATCCGTAATCTAGGTAAAATCAATATTTACCCAGATTAGGGATAACAACGAGGCAACCCGGGAATGCCATAGAAACTGAACATTCAGAGCAATCAGCTGGTTAAAAAAATTTTCCTTGATAAACCTTTAATATTATAGATGCTATTATATATGCTTTAATTTTTATACTCAAAATTGATCTCGCAGACTTATGAGATAATTACGGGAATTTAGTATTGAATAGGCTCATCAAGGAAGGATTTTTAAGCCAACTGATTGCTCTGAATGTTCAATTATTATGATTTTCCAGTGTTGCCCCATTTCTATCCCTGATCTGTTTAAATGTTGATTTTATCCAGACTACAGATTTCCGTATCCTTTGTCAGCTTATCTTTTTCTAGTTCAATGCAAAAAACCCGGTCTAAAACGTTTCAGCTGAAAAATGTTTGCCAAAAGCAATGCTGTTTGGACCCTCCGGGTTGATGAATCCACTAAGTCAAACACGTTAAGTTCGAGTTCTCTGAGGCCCGGAACGTTATTGGCAAACGGGTTTTCGAAAACATCTCGACTCCTTATTTAACATTCTCCAAACAATAACATTATTGCCTTAACTCAAAAATTTTTAAAGCCTTTCGTTTTTTCAAAATTTACGAAAATTTGTTTTTCAGAACCCAATTAGTTCCAACCACGTCTGAACTAAATTTAGCCGGATCTAATAATTATACTAGTACAGTTAAGATGTAACTCACTAATTTAGCGCTTTCTTTTGCTTAAAAAAAATTGATATCTCAAAAATCGCAATTTGTGGTGAGATCAAAATATCACTTTTTTGACCCTAAAAACCGGTTTGTTTACTATGTTTTCCACAGAAAAGCGATTTTGTAGTTTTAATAAAGGCAGTATAAATAGTAATAGTAGTCTTATTATATCCCTCCGGGTTTGTACAATATCCGAATTAAGGTGCTTAACTCGGAAAATTGCAACTCCGTTGAGGGTGACTTCAGAGCAGTCACTGTCGAGCCCCCCACAGATTGATATCTGAACTTCTGTACCAAAAGGGATACAAAACTTGTTAAAGATGCCCAACAGTCGATTGTCGTCGTCCTTGAGACCCCTCCTGCTGCTCCCTGCACTGCTTACCGGATCAGTCTTCCACTCTGATCCCGAGACCCCTCCGGATTGAGCGCAAATTATCATTAACGTGCTTAAATATTCAAACAACCCTACAGTACAGGCACCAGAAACGGGCCAATTTGATCGTAACGATCCTGTTCGACATCATAAATGCCTGTAACAACAATATATCTAACAACAACAAATGGGAGGGTCGGATCACATCTCGTCTGGGGGGATGATTTCTACTGATTTTATATTTCTTACTGTTTCTGGTTTTTTTGGTTATTTCATTATGTTTTGGTTTTTTCTTGGGTTCTTTTTGGTCAGCTTCTTGTAAATCTTTAAATGTTTTTGGTCATTTAATGCTCAGGAAATGACGGGACGGCCGATCCCCCCACCCTTCATGATGGGTGAATTTTTGTTCTAACTAGGTTGAAAAACTAAACCCGGGAATCCGGAAGGCTTCCGCATTCTGATCTACCCTTCCGCCCCTGTGCTACGGGCCTTATTTAGAGCATCCGCTCGGCGCGGAGTGCTCGTTATTGGTTCTGCCGGTCATGATCTTGAAAAGAATAACACCCAGGAGCGCCATAAAAAAATGGATGTAACATTAGCCCGGAAGTACATATCGACGGAAAATAAAGCTAGGTTGTAAATTTTCTAGCTAGTTTCTAAACACAGCTCTACATGCTTTAACTCTCTCTACCAAAGCCAATTCTTTTGTGTTCCTTCTAACATCGGGTCGACAAAATTGTTACTGGTTTGGGCTATCGGCCAGAACGCTCAGATTAACTTAGTTACTTGCAAATTTAGTGAGCTCATGGCTGCGTCTCAGTATCCCCAGACCTCTAGGACACTCCTAAAAACAGGGCTATTATTTAGTTATTATATCACTATTCTTTTTGTTCAGTAGATAAAAATCATCATTCTCATCGGAGATGGATCAACCCTTTCCCTCAACTCCTAGCTTCTCATCGTCTGAAAACGAGTTTAGATGTTGCTGATTCAATTCAGGACATTCCAGGAAGCAGAAAGTTTGTAACAAAAGAGGCTTACAGACTCCTTTTCGAGACCCTTCTGGATTCTGGAATCCGGACGAAGAGCGATCATATCGTCCTTTCGGACGGTTGGTGAAATTTTCCCATTACCCTTCCTGTTTCTCGGGAAATCTTCGGTAACGATTGTACAGTTACAATCGGTTTTATTCGGAATGGTCCACCGTTAACGTCAATCACTATAATTTCTTCGTTCGTTGCTATTTCTCGATCGTTTCGTTTGTTTCCGCGAATAGTATTCCTCTGCTTTTTCCTAATTTCAGTTGTAGCGAAATTTCAAGGACCTGACGTGTCTTTATTTTAGAACATATTTTTAAAATTTATTACGTCGCGCTAAACTGACAATTCTTAATTCGCCAAATTGTCCAATTAGTACAGCTAATCCACTAAAACGGTCAATCTTCCCAGTCCGATGTTAAACTAAAAATTCGATGCTTTTTGGTGCCATTCTGGTCGAATGTCAAAGGTATTGTGTGAAAATTTTGTTTCATATTCCATCTTAATATGAATTTTTATATTGTAGATTACCAGGAAAACGAGACAATTACGAGACAATTACGGAAAACGAGAGAAATAACAAAAAATTGAACAAAAAATTCTACTTATTTGGAGTTCAGGCGGTGTTATCTTAAGTGAATCAATGAAAGACAAACCCCCTAATATGCATGTCGAGCAAACTTCCCTGCATTTCAGGGAAGATGTTCAGCCACCCACAGATTATTCAAATCATAACTGCAATACGAGAGAAGCCTGTTCTGTGGAAAAAACAGATTTGATATCAGAAGACAAATCTAATACCATTTATCCTAACTGTTGTGAGAAATTTATTAAATAGATTTGGTAGGTTTCCCAGAATCGAGATTTTTCACCTAAATTGAAGCAAAACTAGAGCGGTTTTTTAGACAATTGCGCTCAAAGTTTTGCTTCAAAATGAGCGGTTCGAACGGTTTTTGAAAGGTCTGTCGATCAAAAACCACTCAAATCTTGCGCGTGAAGGTAAACGGAAGTTTCCTGGCTGGTATATTGTAAAGATCATAACTTGAATTAGTTGGGCAAACGGCATTGCTAATTTATGATGTCTGAGAACTGTCAACGCATGAAATAACTTTGACAATCATGCAAACGCCTTGAAAGGCGGTAGAAAACTTCAATATATAGTGTCAGATAAAACTGACAAAAAATGCGAAAATCCTTATCTAGGTAAAATCAATGTTTACCCAGATTAGGGATAGAAACAAGGCAACCGGGAATTCCATAGAAACCGAACATTCAGAGCAACCAGCTGGTTAAAAAAATTTCCTTGATACACTTTTATTATAATAGATGCTATTATAAATGCTTTAATTTTTATACTCAAAAATATCCTCGCAGACTTATGAAATAATTACAGGAACTTAGTATTGAAAAGGCTCATCAAGGAAGGAATTTTAAGCCAACTGATTGCTCTAATGTTCAATTATTATTATTTTCCAGTGTTGCCCTATTTCTATCCCTGATCTGTTTAAATGTTGATTTTACCCAGATTACAGATTTCCGCACCTTTTTCAGCTTTAGCTTACACTATAAAAAGTGAAGTTTTCTCCCGACTGTCAAAGCCCTTGCATATTTGTCAAAGTTTTATAATGTGTTGACAGTTCTCAGAAATCATAAATTCGCCAGGTTTTTTGCCAAACTAGTTCAAGTTATGATCTTTACAATTTACTAACAAGGAAACTTCCGTTTCCCTACAATGTTCCCCTCCTTGAAATTGGAGTGTCCCACTCACGACGGAGCAATTATGGTGGTTATTTTTGCAAAAAAATTGGTCCCCCATGATACATTTTTATCACTTTTAGCACGTTATAGCGGACTATATTTATGGAGCACATCAACAACTTTGTCAAAAGACATTTTCCAGTTTAAATAACCATTTTGTGGCGCAACAAATCTCTCACGACTACTAGGCCTCTTTTTTGTAGACTTCTCCTGCCTCTGGATCCATGAAATTTTTTGGGCTTCAACCAGCACCCTGAAGTAGTCCTCTCTTTAGCCTTAATCTGAGATGCAGAGAAGGCAAAGGCTTTTAAAATGCCTATTCATTGTTTCAGGCTTCGCCAGTTCCGGCAGCAATAAAATATCAAAGATGCTGGTAGGGGCGGAAAAAGGACTCTCAACGTCAGTTAGACGCAGTCTCTTCCAGAGTAGCTCTCTTTCGAAAAATTCTGCATTCAAGTTAGGGTGAAGCTTCTTCCTCTCCACAATATCCGAATTAAGGCGCTTAACTCGGGAAATTGCAACTCCGTGAAGGGTGACTTCAGAGCAGTCTTTGTCGAGCACCTCACAGATTGATATCTAAATTTCTGTACCAAAAGGGATACAAAACTTGTTAACGATGCCCAACAGTCGATTGTTGTCGTCCTTGAGACCCCTCCTGCTGCTCCTTGCACTGCTTATTGGATCAGTCTTCCACTCTGATACCGAGACCCCTCAGGATTGAGCGCAAATTAGCATTAACGTGCTTAAATATTCAAACAATCCTACTGTACAGGCACCAGAAACGAGCCATTTTGATCGTAACGATCCTGTTCGACATAAATGCCTGCAACAACAATATATCTAACAACAACAAATGGTAGGGTCGGATCACATCTCGTCTGGGGTGATGATTTCTACTGATTTCATACTTCTTACTGTTTCTGGTATTTTCGGTTATTTCAATATGTTTTGGTTTTTTCTTGGGTACTTTTTGGTTGGCTTTGTGTAAATCTTTAAATGTTTTTGGTCATTTAATGCTCAGGAAACGACGGGACGGCCGATCCCCCACCCTTCATGATAGGTGAATTTTTGTTCTAACTAGGTTAAAAAGCTAAACCCGGGAATCCGGAAGGCTTCCGCATTCTGATCTACCCTTCCGCCCCTGTGCTAAGGGCCCTATTTAGAGCATCCGCTCGGCGCGGAGTGCTCGTTAACGGTTCTGTCGGTCATGATGTTGAAAAGAATAACACCCAGGAGCGCCATAAAAACATTGATGTAAAAATAGCCCGGAAGTACATATCGACGGAAAGTTAAGCTAGGTTGTAAAACTACTGGCTAGTTTCTAAACACAGCTCTAATGCTTTAACTCTCTCTACCAAAGCCAGTTCTTTTGTGGTCCTTCTAACATCGGGTCGACAAAATCGTTACTGGTTTGGGCTATCGGCCAGAACGCTCAGATTAACTTAGATACTTGCAAAAATAGTGAGCTCATGGCTGCGTCTCAGTATTCCCAGACCACTAGGACACTCCTAAAAACTGGGCTAATATTTAGTTATTATATCACTATTCTTTTTGTTCAGTAGATAAAATTCGTCATTCCCATCGGAGAGGGATCAACCCTTTCCCTCAACTCCTAGCTTCTCATCATCTGAAAACGAGTTAAGATGTTGCTTATTCAATTCAGGACATTCCAGGAAGCTAAAAATTTGTCACAATAGAGAGTTACAGTCTCCTTGCCGAGACCCTTCCGGATTCCTCGGGAAATCTTCGGTAACGATTGTACGGCTACAATCGTTACTATTCGGAATGGTCTACCGTTAACGTCAATCACTATAATTTCTTCGTTCTCTGCTATTTTTCGTTCGTCTCGTTTGTTTCCGCGAATAGTATTCTTCTGCGTTTTCTTAATTTCAGTTGTAGCGAAATTTCAAGGTCCTGACTTGTCTTTATTTTAGAACATATTTTTAAAATTTATTACGTCGCGCCAAACTGACCATTCCTAATTCGCCAAATTGTCCAATTAGTACAGCTAATCCACTAAAACGGTCAATCTTCCCCATCCGATGTTAAACTAAAAATTCGATGCCTTTGGTGCCATTCTGGTCGAATGTCAAAGGTAGTGTGTGAAAGTTTCGTTTCATATTCCACCTTTATATGAATTTTTATATTGTAGATTACCAGGAAAACGAGACAAAAGTACACCCTGTTGATTGGGTTTTCTTCAGTGAAATCTGTGAAAGGCGGTGTTATCGTAAGTGAATCAATGAAAGACAAACCCCCTGATATGCATGTCGAGCAAACTTTCCTGCATTTCAGGGAAGATGTTCAGCCAACCACAAATTATTCAAAACATAACTGCAATACGAGAGTAGCATGTTCTGTGGAAAAAACAGATCTGATATCAGAAGACAAATCTAATACCATTTAGCCTAACTGTTGTGAGAAACTTATTAAATAGATTTGATAGGTTTCCCAGAGTCGAGATTTTTAACCTAAATTGAAGCAAAACAAGAGCGGTTTTTTAGACAATTGCGCTCAAAATTTTTGCTTCAAAATGAGCGGTTTGAATAGATTTTGAACGGTCTGTCTAAAAAAACGATCAAAAACCACTCAAATCTTGCGCGTGAAGGTAAACGGAAGTTTTCTGGCTAGTATATTGTAAAGATCATAACTTGAATTAGTTGGGCAAACGGTATTGCTAATTTAGGTTATAGCGGACTGTATTTATGGAGCACATCAACAACTTTGTCAAAAGACATTTTCCAGTTTAAATAAACATTTTGTGGCGCAACACAATTTTCGCGACTCCTAGGCCTCTTTTTTGTAGACTTTTCCTGCCTTTGGATCCATGAAGTTTTTTGGGTTTCAACCAGCACCCTTAAGTAGTCCTCTCTTTAGCCTTTATCTGGGATGCAGAGAAGGCAAAGACTCTTAAAATGCCTATCCATTGTTTCAGGCTTCGCCAGTTCGGCAGCAATAAAATATCAAAGATGCTGGGAGGGGCGGAAAAAGGATTCTCAACGCAGTCTCTTCCAGAGTAGTTCTCTTGCGAAAGTTTCTGCATTCAAGTAAGCATGAAGCTTCTTCCTCTCCCATCTGACTTTCAGAGATTTTCTTATTGTACTCGCTCTCCAGCGAGTCCCTCCTCTCTATTTCGAGACCTTTAATTTTTATTTGTAGACTTCAACGGCTGATCCCAATTGCAGGAGTCTCTCTATCCAATTGTTAACCTCAATATGTCAACTCCAGCTTCTCGCTGTTATTCCATCACCTCCCCGATTCACTTATCTGACCCTTGAGATGATCACCTCCTGGCATATATGTGTATCTACGCTGTATATGTGTAGATTCTACGCTGTGTTTTCATTCCTTCTAATCTTAAACCCAAAAGTAGCACTAAGTGTTTTTATTGCACTCAAACCTATGCTCCTGTGACTCGTTTCTATGTTTCTATGCTCCTGTGACTCGTTTCCTGCTTTATAAAAGCATTAATCTGATTTCCCGTGCATTGCACGTTTGTTTCCTTTACGAAAAATAGTTTTTAGTTTTTTTGTTTGTATCTACTTCTAGAGTTTCTCCTCAAGTGTCTATAATATCTGTACAAACCCAATGGGATTAACGGCTGGAGTACCGTTTCATTATTGGCCTCGTCCTTCATTAAAGCTGTCAAGATAATTATACGTAAAATTAATCCTAAAATTTAACATAAAAGATAAATGGTTGGCGTAGTGGTTGCGAATTCCCTAGAAAGTCCCGGTTTTTATGCATTTCTGGTTTCCCTCTTGTTTGAGTTGAGTGCAATTGCTACCTTTGCTCAAGTATATTCTTTCAGTCTTGATAATGTTTTCAAAAGCTGACAAAAAGGTGCGGAAAACCGTAATCTGGGCAAAAAATTCTTTACCTTGGTCGAGGTTGGAAATGGGACCTCATAATAACTGGACATTTAGAGCAATCAGCTGGTTAACAAATCCTTCCTTGATAAACCATTTCAATGAAAAATTTCATGTAACTATCTATAAATTCTTTAATATTTTTACTCAAAAAAAATCTTGCAGACTTATGAGATAATTACAGGAGTTTGGCATTGAAAGAGTTCATCAAGAAAGGAGTTTTTAACCAACCGATTGCTCTAAAGTTCAATTATTCTGGTGTTCCCGGGTTGCCCCAATTCTATCCTTGATCTGGGTAAAGGTTGATTTAACCCAGATTACGGATTTCCGCATCCTTTGTCAGCTCTAACTGACACTTTTTAAACTAAAGTTCTCTCCCGACTGTCAAGGCCTTTGCTTGGTTTTCAAAATTATTTATTAAGTTGACAGTTGTCAGACATCATAAATTAGCAATGACTTTTGCCAAACTAGTTCAAGTTATGAATTTTATAATTTACTACCAAGGAAACTTCCGTTTCCCTACAGTGTTCCCCTCGTTAAAATTGGAGTGTTCCACTCACGATGGAGCAATAATGGTGCGTGTTTTGCAAATCAATTGGTCCCCCATGATAAATTTTTACCACTTTTAGCACTTTATAAGGGACTTTTTTTCTGGAGCACATCAACATCTTTGTCAAAAAGACAAACTTCGAGTTTAAGTGTTGACACTTCTCTCGCGGCTCCTAGGCTTCTTTTATTGTAGACATTCTCGCCTCTGGATGCATGAGATTTTTTGGGCTTCAACCCATACCATAAAGTAGTCTTCTCTTTTGCCTTTATCTGGGTGGCATAGAAGGCAAAGACTCTTAATATTCCTATCCACTGTTTCAGCCGTCGCCAGTTCCGGCAGGAAAAAAAATATCAAAGAGGCTGAGAGGGGCGGAAAAGGGACTCTGTGCGTCATGTAGACGCAGTCTCTTCCAGAGTAGTTAATTTGCAAAAGTTTCTCAATCAAGTTAGCGTGAAGCTTTTTCCTCTTTCATCTGACTTTCAGAGGTTTTCCTATTGTACTCGCTCTCCAGCGAGTCCCTCCTCTCTATTTCGAGAGCCTTAACTTTTAATTTGTAGCCTTCAACGGCTCACTCCAATTGCAGGAGTTTCTCTAATCCCGTTGTTAACCTCAATTTGTCACCTCCAGTTTCTCGCTGTTATCCCAATACCTCTACCCTTCACTTATCTGACCCTCGAGGTTGATAACCTCCTCGCATGAAATTGGGGACCCGATTTAAAATATTTGGTGGTGAAAGCTGTTTGAGTGGCGCCACTTTTCTATTTTTTAATGTCGGGAATACATTAGGCCGCACCACGGCCTTAACTTCAAATAGTTCCGGCAGAAAATAAACAAAATTCCGGGTTCTATTTAATATATAAATACACATATTTATATTCATATGATAATTGTTTCTTAATCCCAGAGTCTACGCTGTGTTTTCATCTCTTCTATCTTAATCCCGCTGGCAACAATGTGTTTTCATTTCTTTTATTCTTAATCGCACAGGTAGCATTGTTTTTTGTTTTATTGCACTCAAACCTACCTTTTTTATTCGTGCAAACATGCTATGCTTATGTGACTTACTTCCTGCTTTGAAAAAGCAATATTCTGATTTCCCGTGCATTGCACGTGTGGTACCGTTGCCAAAAAATGTTTTTCTTTGTCCTGTTTGTATCTACTTCTAGAATTTGTCCTCAAGTGTCTCTAATAACTCTACACTCCCAATGGGATTAACGGGTGGAATATCGTTTCCTTATTGGCCCCGACATTATTGAAGCTGCCGATAAAAATCTTAGTAAAATCAATCCTAAAAGATAACATAGAAGATAAATAGTTAGCGTAGTGATTACGACTTCCCTAGCTATTGCCCAATTACGAAGCATTTGTGTTTTCATTTTTGCAAACCATGGAAAATAATACCAGCTGTATGGTGGATTTTTTAATGGTCCAATTAAAAGTTCCACCATATGGTTTTTGTAGAACTTTTAAGGTAGATGTTTTAATGGTCTAATTGATCATGAGCGTATTCCTCGTTTTGTCCCAGGAAGACCTCTCTTTCTGTTATTGTCTTCCTTTTATGTTTCACAAGTTGTGACAACTGAATGTCTCAGAAAGCTTTATTCGAGAAAAGACCACAACCGATACAATCAAAGGAGCTCAAGTATGCACATTTTTTGCCGGTTTCTCTAATTGTTTTCAGCCCGCGAATCAACTTCAGTTGTTTCGTATATGATACCCAGGACCCTCTTACCTAATTCAAAAGCATTAGGTTAGACTATATTGCACAGCGTGAGAGATTATATTTGCGATAGATTATTCTGCTGATTGGGTCCATAGATTTTATGTGCGACTCACTGGCAACATTTGTTTTTCCACCGGTACTTTTCTGGGCAGAAAGATATTTCGGCGAATTTGATCTGTTTTTTTTTGCACATTGATGTATGTACAGTAAGCCCTCAGCCTTTCCGGAGTGCTAACTTTGATGTGATGATTTTTTCTATAATGAAATTTTTGCTGTTTTCGTTTTCTTTCGCTAAATACCAAACAATGTCATCTATGTCACATTCGTGCTTTTCCAGAATACGCAGTATGTTTTCATTTGTTAAAAACTCCCAGGTGAAAAACGTATCTAGTTCACTTTGTATTACATCTTTAGTAGTTAACCGCTCAAATTGTGCTGACAAATCAAACATGCTTTTCTCAGCTGTAAAAAACACAGAAAAGTGGTTCGTTTTATTCACAAGTACTCCCTGAATTATGGTCTGATCCTTAAAACCTCAACAGCAAACGTTCTCTTTTTTTTTCTAAATGGTAATTACTATTCTTTATTACCCAGAGCAAAGCGCAACTTGAGTTCAAAAAATTTGATTTGCCAACGAAATTAGTGGTCCTCCAGTTGTTTTCACATCGTGTGTTTACGTTATCGAATCCAGTTTAAAAATCGTGTT